>NC_053389.1:28895817-29195817 GCF_905171765.1 Bufo bufo | reverse complement strand
ACATTGGTCAGCGCCACCGCCTCTGGATACCTGGTGGCATAGTCCACTACAGTCAAGATGTACTTCTTGCTGGAGGGACTGGGTTTAGCTAGGGGGCCTATGAGGTCTATGGCCACTCGACTAAATGGTTCCTCAATGATTGGAAAGGGTTGGAGCTACTCTCTGGCAGGTATTGCAGGTTTGGCAAAATTGCCTGATATCCTTTGAGATACCTGGCCAGAAAAAGTTCTGGGTCAGATGATGTTTAGTTCGGCTGACCCCTAGATGTCCTGACAGGGGTATGTCATGGGCAATGCGCAGTAAATCCTGCCTATATTTTGGGGGGACTATCAGCTGTTTAGTGTGCATCGAGATAGACCCAGCTACCATTTTTTCAGCATAGCGATATAATAGGCCCTTTTCCCAGGCATATCTGTAACACCCCAGAGTTGTGTTACAAAGCTCTTTTTCCCCGCTACAATCTCTTAGGAGCATTAAAGGGGTTGGCCACCTTATGCATAAAAAAAAAAAAATGGCCCCAGATAATAACTAAAGCCAAGAGATATTAGTATAATGAGAGATATACTGTGTATGTATAATTTTTCTAATGTGTTCAGCATAGCATGCTCCCATAGATAAGAGGCTGTGTGGGTGGAGCTTCAGCAAAGTGAAAGTAAAAATCCCAGCATGCATCACAGCAAGTATCTTCAGAGGAGCGGTCACATGACATCCCTGGCCAACTGTGATACCATAGTTACAACATCACCTCAGATGTCATTTCATCGCAGACAAGTCAGCATAATGATGAGAATCATACACATTTTCTAGATGAATACCACATTAGCAGTTCCATATTACTAAATTATCACCTATGTAGGGTCAACTGTGACAGGCTGAGCTAAATACAAACAGAAGCGCTCCTACTTCCCTTCCAGCAGCGCTGAATCCTGTCAAAGAAGGAAATCTAAACTAAATATATATACAAAAAGTTAGGCTACTTTCACACTAGCGTTATTCTTTTCCGGCATTGAGTTCCGTCGTCAGGGCTTTATGCTGGAAAAAAACAGATCAGTCACATCCCCATGCATCCTGACTGGAGAGCAATCCGTACAGGATGCATCAGGATGGAGAGAATACCGCAGCATGCTGCGGTATTCTCTCTGTCCTAAATTCTGGAAGACATGCAGGAATGCAGGATCCGACTTGCATTAGTGCCGGATCCGGCATTAAAATTACCGCAACGACGGATCCGGCATTTGGGTCTGCGCATGCTCTGACCGCAAAAAACACCGGATCCTTTTTTTGCAGATGACACCTGAGTAACGGATCAGGCATTTCAATGCATTTGTCATACGGATTAGGATCCTGATCCATCTGACAAATGCCAACAGTCTGCATGCGTTTTGACAGATCCGGCAGCGTCGCCGGAACTGCCTGCCGGAATCCTATGCCGCAAGTGTGAAAGTAGCCTTTGGGATGTCTAGAATATATAAATATTATACACAGTTGAGTCCCATTATTATTATTTTTTTTTAAGTTTTATTCGATCATAATTTTTTTTTTGTTCAATCTCATAAAAAAACATCTATTTCATGGTTGTTTTGACACAGTTTTTATTTTATTGTTTTACTGCATTCACCTGAGGGGTTAGACCATGGGATATTTTTGTAGAGCAGGTAGTTACAAATGCAGCGATACCTAATATGTATAGTTATTTTAAAAGGGATTCTGTCACCTGGATTTTGCCTGCACAGCTGTGGACATCAGCCTCAGGGAACTAACCGCACATGCGCTAGCTGCGAGATTACAGCACCGCCTGCATCCTTCCAATCTCCTCCTTGCTCCCGGACTTCACTAAGTTAGAACGCTGTAATCTTGTAGCTCGCGCATGCGCAGTTCATTCCCTGAGGCTGATGTCAGCACAGGGAAGGAACACTATGCCGGCACTGACATGCGGCGTACTCGCGCATGCCCAAGATTACGGCGTTCTAACTTGGTGACCTCCGGGAGATTCGGAGGGTTTGGCTGGGTTCCTGATACGTTAGTAACAGCCTTTGGGCTCCTTACTTGCCTCATTTACATATTTTTTACCTAAATATAAGCACTATAGCGGCTATCTAGCAGCACATGTCCGCAGCTCTATAGTAAAAATCCAGGTCACATTATCCCTTTAAAAAAAATCAGTTTTACACAATTAAAGCATTTAAAAAAAAAATCTTATTTTAGTGTATCCTTTTCCTGAAAGACTTTTTATTTTTTGGGCGATTGTCTTATGTAGGGGCCCATTTTTTGCAGGATGAGAATGGTTTTATTGGTACTATTTTGGAGTACATATTACTTTTTGATCTCTTGGCATTACACTTTTCGTCATGTTAGGTGACACAAATGTTTTAATTTTTTATTAGTTATATATATATATATCCTTTTTTTTCTTGCCGTTTACCTGAGACAGTTGGTTATGTTATATTTTTATACAGCTTGTAGTTACGGACGTGATGGTTCCTTATAGGTCTGTGTATATATATATATATATATACACAAACATATATATACACACACACACATTTATATATATATATATATATATATACATACATCTCTTCAAACATGACGGGTACATAGTTCTCCAGGGCTTCCCTGGAGAAGGCTTGTTATGATGACCTTCTTCATGTGCTTGTGCTGGCTGTCATGCAGATTGGAGAGGCAGTCGGCCCCCAGGATGGTACAGACTGATTCCGGACAGTGCAATAAATTGTATTTATTTATTTTTAAAGTATACATATTAGGTATCGCTGCATTTGTAACTACCTGCTCTATAAAAATATCACATGGCCTAACCCCTCAGGTAAATAAAACAATAAAATAAATAAATGTGTAAAAACAACCAGTATATGTTCCCCATTTTGCGAACACCCCATATGTGCTCGTAGCTGGCTGTATGGGCGCACAGCAGGCCTCTAGAGGCAAAGTGCAAAATATGTTTTTTTGCTAGCCTGAATTGGCAGACATGGATTTTAGCTGCCATTCAAACCTCTTCTGGTTTATGGTCTGACTGTAAATTGGAGTCTGGTAGAAAATGTCCGAACTCCAATATTGTCTAACATTTGGCTTCTTTACTACGCCCATATGCAGCACGAGTCCACAAACCTTCTTCATCTCTGCTGCACTTACTGGGGTCCAACCTAGGGGTCTAGCGTATGGCGAACTAGGGTTCTGATTAATGAATTGTTCGGCGTATAAATTGGTTTGGGCCACCATTAAATTTACAAAATATTCAGAGAAGAAGATTTAGAAAAAATCTAGCTCAGTGAAGCCCGCACAATCTACCAGAATTCCTGAGTGGCCCACAAACTCAGGAATTTGGGGCTGATAATTCTCAGGGGGTGGGGTCCATGTGGGCTCCATCAGCTGCTACCCTGGGGAACCTTCGGGTCCCTCATCAGCAGATGATGATGATCAGGAGGTAGAGAAGTAGAGGAAAGTGGCATCCTCTTCTCCCTCACTGCAAACTCGGTATCGGAGGCTAGCATGGCGTAGGCCTCTTCAGCTGAGCATAGTCATTGGGATGAATGGGACATTTATTTTTTTTTGGGGTGTGAAACGTGTAAACCTTTATTTAGTGTGAGGGATGTGTATGTAGTGTTTTCACACATAATAAATTTTAAATAAAATTTAGAAGAAAAGTTGTAAAAAATAACCGTTTTCTGCGAATATAAATTTTTTTGCGCAAACTGAGCAGACGCGATCAGTAATGGACACAAATTGCACTTACGCAGATGGTGCGTTCGTGCAAAAATCTAAACCGACACTAACTGAACTTGAAATCGGCACAAATAATCCGCAGGTGCTAATCAGGCAGGTACGCATTGAAAAGCACTTGGAGGTCACAGCAAAAATAGTGCACGGACCAATTTGTGTCCGTAAAAAAAGGATGGGAGGGGGGTGGAAAGGGACAAGGGATCTGGAACAGCTACAAATGACAAAAAATCTTTGCAGCTATTCCAGATGTTGTTGTTCTTTTCAGCAGCAAAACGGTTAAATTTGTAGTGGTGGTACAGCACAAGTCCCAGCAAGCCACAGCAGAACAGATCCTCTGCATGCAGTCATCAGCTAGAACGGCTGCTTGCAGGGACGTTCAGCCTCTTCCTGTGCAGCTATAGCGCTGCCATTGGATGGAGCGTTGTTCCAGCCAATCGCAGCGCTGGCAGGGGACCCAAAACACTGGTGTCCCCTGCCTCACCTAGGATGTGACCGGTGCTGACCAGTTCAGCAACATCCACCGTCCCCTGACCTCCACCCGACCCTCCCCACAACTGCTGACAGCTTCCTGTGCTGCGATGTGACCGACACATTGATCAGCCAATCGCAGCGCTTGTAGCTGCACTGGGGTGGATCGGCACCATGCTGCTCTTTCCTGGCATGGCTGCCTGCTAGTAAGAGCGGCCATGGTGCAGCGATACCACCCCGATCTTCCCCCAGAGACCCACAGACCTCATGAAGTACATGTACGTCATGGGTCCTTAAGGGGTTAAAACAGCACACGCCATATTTAAATAACCACCCACCAAGGTATATTTACCTTGGGTGGTCAGGAAGGGGTTAAAACATTGTACAGGGAGTCCCCTTGTAGCAGTAAACGCTGCTCCTCACGGATCCGCGGGGCGGTGTAATGTGCGCGTCTGTTAGGCCGTTCTTGGTGTCGAGGGCAGTGAGCGTTGGAGGCTTCATCCGAAGTCGCTTCGTTCTAAACTTAGGAGAAATACTGTACAGTGATTCGTCTCCGTACAGTCTTAGAATGTATGGGCTCCGAGGAGCCAAAGTAAGTTATTCACGAAGTTGCGCGAGACTTCATTGAATAACTCAGGTAGGTGATTTTTAAAGTGGAAAAACACTTTAAAACTTGAAACTAAACTCGGCTTCGGTTCAGAGATACTAGACGGGACCGAAACAGAGTTCAGTTTATAGTTTTAAAGTGTTTTTCAACTTTAAAAATCACCTACCTGAGTTATTCAGTGAAGTCTCGCGCAACTTCGTGAATAACTTACTTTGGCTCCTCGGAGCCCATACATTCTAATACTGTACGGAGACGAATCACTGTACAGAAGAAACTTAGGATGAAGCATCTGAAGCTTCGCTCAACACTGACCATTATAGACGCCTGCGTCCGTCTCTAGGCACAGCGACAAGCGCCGAGAACACAGAAGAACTGGGAAAAAAATAAAAATAAATGAATGAACAAAAATATATAGAATACATTTTTTTTGTTTCAACAATAAGTTTTTATTAAAAACAGTCAAACGGGCAGCTTTCACTTTGACTTGTACAGTAGAAAATATATAAGAATAAATATCGGGTGCGGAGAAGATACAGAAAACCTGTTCTATTCAGTAAAAGATGTCACATACAACGTGGCCTCCCCAGATAGCAGCCCGAAAATAAAATCACACTGCACCCCCCTATAAAATCACACTGCACCCCCCTATAAAATCACACTGCACCCCCCTATAAAATCACACTGCACCCCCCTATAAAATCACACTGCACCCCCCTATAAAATCACACTGCACCCCCCTATAAAATCACACTGCACCCCCCCTCTGCATACAAAATCACACTGCACCCCCCTATAAAATCACACTGCACCCCCCTATACAAAATCACACTGCACCCCACCCCCCTCTGCATACAAAAATCACACTGCACCCCCCCATACAAAATCACACTGCACCCCCCCATACAAAATCACACTGCACCCCCCTATACAAAATCACACTGCACCCCACCCCCCTCTGCATACAAAAATCACACTGCACCCCCCCATACAAAATCACACTGCACCCCCCCATACAAAATCACACTGCACCCCACCCCCCTCTGCATACAAAAATCACACTGCACCCCCCCATACAAAATCACACTGCACCCCCCCATACAAAATCACACTGCACCCCCCCCATACAAAATCACACTGCACCCCCCCCATACAAAATCACACTGCACCCCCCACATACAAAATCACACTGCACCCCCCACATACAAAATCACACTGCACCCCCCACATACAAAATCACACTGCACCCCCCCCATACAAAATCACACTGCACCCCCCCATACAAAATCACACAAAATATTATTCCCCCCTGCACACAATATTACACAGTCCCCCCCCCATACAATATTACTCAGCCCCCCTGCACACAATATTACACAGTCCCCCCCCCCATACAATATTACTCAGCCCCCCCCCCCATACAATATTACTCAGCCCCCCTGCACACAATATTACACAGTCCCCCCCCATACAATATTACTCAACCCCCTGCACACAATATTACACAGTCCCCCCCCCCCCCATACAATATTACTCAGCCCCCCTGCACACAATATTACACAGTCCCCCCCCCCATACAATATTACTCAGCCCCCCCCCCATACAATATTACTCAGCCCCCCTGCACACAATATTACACAGTCCCCCCCCATACAATATTACTCAACCCCCTGCACACAATATTACACAGTCCCCCCCCCCCCCCCCCCATACAATATTACAATCCCAGGGTAAGGGAATCTGAGGTTTTCTGACCCCCCCACCTCAGCACACAGTTCCCGACCCCCCTCCCCTCAGCACATGCACCTCCAGCACTGACCCCCCACCTCAGCACACAGTTCCCGACCCCCCTCCCCTCAGCACATGTACCTCCAGCACTGACCCCCCACCTCAGCACACAGTTCCCGGCCCCCCCTCCCCTCAGCACATGTACCTCCAGCACTGACCCCCCACCTCAGCACACAGTTCCCGACCCCCCCTCCCCTCAGCACATGTACCTCCAGCACTGACCCCCCACCTCAGCACACAGTTCCCGACCCCCCCTCCCCTCAGCACATGTACCTCCAGCACTGACCCCCCACCTCAGCACACAGTTCCCGACCCCCCTCCCCTCAGCACATGTACCTCCAGCACTGACCCCCCACCTCAGCACACAGTTCCCGGCCCCCCCTCCCCTCAGCACATGTACCTCCAGCACTGACCCCCCACCTCAGCACACAGTTCCCGACCCCCCTCCCCTCAGCACATGTACCTCCAGCACTGACCCCCCACCTCAGCACACAGTTCCCGACCCCCCTCCCCTCAGCACATGTACCTCCAGCACTGACCCCCCGACCTCAGCACACAGTTCCCGACCCCCCCCTCCCCTCAGCACATGTACCTCCAGCACTGACCCCCCACCTCAGCACACAGTTCCCGACCCCCTCCCCTCAGCACATGCACCTCCAGCACTGACCCCCCACCTCAGCACACAGTTCCCGACCCCCCTCCCCTCAGCACATGTACCTCCAGCACTGACACCCCACCTCAGCACACAGTTCCCGGCCCCCCTCCCCTCAGCACATGTACCTCCAGCACTGACCCCCCACCTCAGCACACAGTTCCCGACCCCCCTCCCCTCAGCACATGTACCTCCAGCACTGACACCCCCACCTCAGCACACAGTTCCCGACCCCCCTCCCCTCAGCACATGCACCTCCAGCACTGACCCCCCGACCTCAGCACACAGTTCCCGACCCCCCCTCCCCTCAGCACATGCACCTCCAGCACTGACACCCCCACCTCAGCACACAGTTCCCGACCCCCCTCCCCTCAGCACATGTACCTCCAGCACTGACACCCCACCTCAGCACACAGTTCCCGGCCCCCCCTCCCCTCAGCACATGTACCTCCAGCACTGACACCCCCACCTCAGCACACAGTTCCCGACCCCCCTCCCCTCAGCACATGTACCTCCAGCACTGACACCCCACCTCAGCACACAGTTCCCGGCCCCCCCTCCCCTCAGCACATGTCCCTCCAGCACTGACCCCCCACCTCAGCACACAGTTCCCGACCCCCCTCCCCTCAGCACATGTACCTCCAGCACTGACCCCCCGACCTCAGCACACAGTTCCCGACCCCCCCTCCCCTCAGCACATGTACCTCCAGCACTGACCCCCCGACCTCAGCACACAGTTCCCGACCCCCTCCCCTCAGCACATGTACCTCCAGCACTGACCCCCCGACCTCAGCACACAGTTCCCGACCCCCTCCCCTCAGCACATGTACCTCCAGCACTGACACCCCGACCTCAGCACACAGTTCCCGACCCCCTCCCCTCAGCACATGCACCTCCAGCACTGACACCCCGACCTCAGCACACAGTTCCCGACCCCCCCTCCCCTCAGCACATGTACCTCCAGCACTGACCCTCTCTCCCCTCTATCAGTGGTGACTGATCTCTCCATCTTCCGACACTTCATTCCCCGCTGCCCATTCAGTCACGTGACTCATTGACGTCTGAAGGTCTGTTTCTTGATAGGAGTTTAACCCCTTAGTCCGTTTTGTGTCTGGAGTTTAGCTGAGAATAAAATAAGAGGGCACATTGGGGGCTGCGGGGGGAGGGGGGATCGGGGACTCTCAGGAGCAGGGAGCGCGCCTGTGGCAGGGGCAGACTGGGCATGCGCGATTACACAGCAGCCACGGACGGACCGGCTGCACATCAGAGCGAGGCTCAGGGGGCGTGGCTTCAGATTGTTTAAAAAAAAAAATAGGCATATCTTCTTAAAGACATATATTAGGAAATGTCTTTTTTCCCTGCCTCCCGCACAGTTGCTGAAAATACATGGAGAGTGGCCAACCCCTTTAAGGTGAAATAGGGCTGAGTCCTTAAGGGGTTAATGGCCCTGCAGCACCTTTAATACCACGCGGCCATTAACAATACACTAAACAGTGCGGTCTCATCAGTTTAATTAGAGTTCACTGCAACTGCGACATGACTGCTCTGTGTGGTTGTAACATTACAATGTAGACAGTATGGCTCAGATATCGGGTGATACATATGTCATAGAGAGCATCAAATAATCTGGTGGTACTGTACTATGTTACAATGTAGATATACTGTATCAGGGTGTGGCTCAAATAACCATGTGATACATATGTTACAGACAAGTCATAGTTGGCTCAAATAATTGGGTGCTACATATGTTACAATGTAGACATAGTCATAGTGTGGTACATATTGTGTGTGATACTGTAGACATGTCAGGGAGTGGCTCATATAACCAAGTGATATACGTTACAGTGTAGAAAAGTCATAGAGCGTCTCAAATAATCGGATGATACATATGGTATAATGTAGAGACTACACAGCCAAACCCATTTCTTAAAAATAAAAAATAAAAAAAGTTTGCTGCTACTTTTTTATATGAAAATGTATTAGTTTTCATGTTTACTTCTCTCTGAACACAGAAGAAAAAAAAATACACAAATCCTAAAAGGAGAACCTCTTAACATTAGCATATAATACTCATGAGAAAGTAACATTTGGACCCCTATAGAGACCTAAGTCCAGTTCACTAGAACTTTTTGTATCTGGAATACATAAAGTTAAACATCAGTACAATTACCCAATATCCCATTGATGTTTTTCAGCAGGTAATAAAAACACAAAAGGCAAGGATGAAACAAGAACCATGTCTGACAAATCCCTACCACAAAGAGCAACATTGATGATGAAGGTCACTTACTGGTGGTCGGTAATGTTGAAATAACAATTAGGAAGAGGAGGCAGAAGAACATGATGACTTTAACGAGACGATGCAAATCCTAGATGAATCTCAGAGAAGAACGGCGATGTGGGAGGCACTTGTTTAATACACAGGATGTGAGCACTAGATGTGTAATAAATCTAAAGTACAAACTATCAGTGGGTCTGTCAAAATATCGATTGACGAGACGAAATGTGCTACAGAGATTTCATGTAAATTCTGGTAAACTGTTTATTAATACAGTGAAATTTTAACCCCTTAAGGTCCCAGAGATTTTCCATTTTTGCGTTTTCGTTTTTCACTCCCTGCCTTCCCATAGTCCTTTTTTATTTTTCCATTCACATAGCCTTATCAGGGCTTATTTTTTGCGGGACAAGTTGTACTTTCTAATGGCACCATTTACGGTTGCATCTCCTGTGTGGTGTAGTATAGAGGATCTGTCAGCTCTGCTGTGTGGTGTAGTATAGAGGATCTGTCAGCTCTGCTGTGTGGTGTAGTATAGAGGATCTGTCAGCTCTCCTGTGTGGTGTAGTATAGAGGATCTGTCAGCTCTGCTGTGTGGTGTAGTATAGAGGATCTGTCAGCTCTCCTGTGAGGTGTAGTATAGAGGATCTGTCGGCTCTCCTGTGTGGTGTAGTATAGAGGATCTGTCAGCTCTCCTGTGTGGTGTAGTATAGAGGATCTGTCAGCTCTCCTGTGTGGTGTAGTATAGAGGATCTGTCAGCTCTCCTGTGTGGTGTAGTATAGAGGATCTGTCAGCTCTGCTGTGTGGTGTAGTATAGAGGATCTGTCAGCTCTCCTGTGTGGTGTAGTATAGAGGATCTGTCAGCTCTCCTGTGTGGTGTAGTATAGAGGATCTGTCAGCTCTCCTGTGTGGTGTAGTATAGAGGATCTGTCATCTCTCCTGTGTGGTGTAGTATAGAGGATCTGTCAGCTCTCCTGTGTGGTGTAGTATAGAGGATCTGTCAGCTCTGCTGTGTGGTGTAGTATAGAGGATCTGTCAGCTCTCCTGTGTGGTGTAGTATAGAGGATCTGTCAGCTCTCCTGTGTGGTGTAGTATAGAGGATCTGTCGGCTCTGCTGTGTGGTGTAGTATAGAGGATCTGTCATCTCTCCTGTGTGGTATAGTATAGAGGATCTGTCGGCTCTCCTGTGTGGTGTAGTATAGAGGATCTGTCAGCTCTCCTGTGTGGTGTAGTATAGAGGATCTGTCAGCTCTCCTGTGTGGTGTAGTATAGAGGATCTGTCAGCTCTCCTGTGTGGTGTAGAATAGAGGATCTGTCAGCTCTCCTGTGCGGTGTAGTATAGAGGATCTGTCAGCTCTCCTGTGCGGTGTAGTATAGAGGATCTGTCATCTCTCCTGTGTGGTGTAGTATAGAGGATCTGTCAGCTCTCCTGTGTGGTGTAGTATAGAGGATCTGTCAGCTCTGCTGTGTGGTGTAGTATAGAGGATCTGTCAGCTCTCCTGTGTGGTGTAGAATAGAGGATCTGTCAGCTCTCCTGTGTGGTGTAGTATAGAGGATCTGTCAGCTCTCCTGTGTGGGGTAGTATAGAGGATCTGTCAGCTCTCCTGTGCGGTGTAGTATAGAGGATCTGTCAGCTCTCCTGTGCGGTGTAGTATAGAGGATCTGTCAGCTCTTCTGTGTGGTGTAGTATAGAGGATCTGTCGGCTCTCCTGTGTGGTGTAGTATAGAGGATCTGTCAGCTCTCCTGTGTGGTGTAGTATAGAGGATCTGTCAGCTCTCCTGTGTGGTGTAGTATAGAGGATCTGTCGGCTCTCCTGTGTGGGGTAGTATAGAGGATCGGTCAGCTCTCCTGTGGTGTAGTATAGAGGATCTGTCAGCTCTCCTGTGTGGTGTTATATAGAGGATCTGTCAGCTCTGCTGTGTGGTGTAGTATAGAGGATCTGTCAGCTCTCCTGTGTGGTGTAGTATAGAGGATCTGTCAGCTCTCCTGTGTGGTGTAGTATAGAGGATCTGTCAGCTCTCCTGTGCGGTGTAGTATAGAGGATCTGTCAGCTCTCCTGTGTGGGGTAGTATAGAGGATCTGTCAGCTCTCCTGTGTGGTGTAGTATAGAGGATCTGTCAGCTCTCCTGTGCGGTGTAGTATAGAGGATCTGTCAGCTCTCCTGTGTGGGGTAGTATAGAGGATCTGTCAGCTCTCCTGTGTGGTGTAGTATAGAGGATCTGTCTGCTCTGCTGTGTGGTGTAGTATAGAGGATCTGTCAGCTCTCCTGTGTGGTGTAGTATAGAGGATCTGTCAGCTCTCCTGTGTGGTGTAGTATAGAGGATCTGTCAGCTCTCCTGTGTGATGTAGTATAGAGGATCTGTCAGCTCTCCTGTGTGGTGTAGTATAGAGGATCTGTCAGCTCTCCTGTGTGGTGTAGTATAGAGGATCTGTCAGCTCTCCTGTGTGGTGTAGTATAGAGGATCTGTCAGCTCTCCTGTGCGGTGTAGTATAGAGGATCTGTCAGCTCTCCTGTGTAGTGTAGTATAGAGGATCTGTCGGCTCTCCTGTGTGGTGTAGTATAGAGTATCTGTCAGCTCTCCTGTGTGGTGTAGTATAGAGGATCTGTCAGCTCTCCTGTGTGGTGTAGTATAGAGGATCTGTCAGCTCTCCTGTGTGGGGTAGTATAGAGGATCTGTCAGCTCTCCTGTGTGGTGTAGTATAGAGGATCTGTCAGCTCTCCTGTGTGGTGTAGTATAGAGGATCTGTCAGCTCTCCTGTGTGGTGTAGTATAGAGGATCTGTCAGCTCTCCTGTGTGGTGTAGTATAGAGGATCTGTCAGCTCTCCTGTGTGGTGTAGTATAGATGATCTGTCGGCTCTCCTGTGTGGTGTAGTTGTGCTGTTCCTTTCATATTGAATTTCTGCACTGTATTATTTCTTGTTTTTACCTATGTTGTTTAAATCTATTGTTCTCTGCTGCCATCTGCTGGCCGGAATTTGTATGCTGCACGCTTCGTTCGTTGTCTATAAAGTTTTCTCTGGGCGTGGTTTTAGCAGCCTTGGGCCTGGTCACTTCCTGTAGCCTTTTTCAGTGCTGCATCCTTTGTGACTGGAGACACACACCTCGGCTTGTGAAGGCATCAGTTTTTGACCAGCAGTTGCCTCAGTAGTTGCCTCAGCAGTTAGCCTCAGGAAAGACATTCACATGACAGCATCTACTGCATTCCTGTATTGCATCACTGTATGTCACTGCTCTGGATCAAATAAACCCACGTTTGATTGCATCCTCATGTCTACGTCTGGATCCATCTAACCTGAGCATCTGCCGGTCCGGTCTGCTCCACTGCTTGGATACGAAGGTAGGCCAGTCACAAAGCCATTATCAGTTACACCTTCATTCGCCTTCATGTGGGGACAGAACAGTCAAAAACTGCCTTAAAGCCTTATACCCCAATCAATATCCGTCTGAATGTCCAATGCCGGCTACAGGTTCCCTCAGAGCCCAGGGCCACACTCAGGAACCTCCCCTGCAACAGGCCCACTCCCAGCAAATCTGCCCAGCAACAGTGCACGTCCCATAAGCCTAAGGGGAAGCACGGCGTGTCTGCAGTAGATATACTCTCGCCTGGAAGTCCTCCACTACTCGCCAAGCCACTTTCTACATCCTATATTAACCCTTGCTCGCATGATATAAGAACTGTTCACGCACGCGGGGCCTCCCTTATACCAAAACCCCGCAATTCACTCAAAACACCTTGGGAAACTCATCGGGGTGCCTCATCTGAGCCGCACTGCAATTTTCAGCCCCCAATTCAAAAGTTCATTTTCTTAAAGAGACAGCGCACCTTAAATCAAAATGGCCGAAAAGGACCTCGTACAGTTCCCCAGTGATCAAATAAAGCAAATGCAACCTGATACTGATCATTATGAAGAGCTGGAGGTAGAACCCACACTTCCAGCAGACCAAGTCACGCGACCAAGGCGCTCTCTCAAACCAACTATAAAGATCACAGAAAACTATCACACCATGAAAGATGAGCTATGTGACAACTTGGAAGAGCTATGGGGACGAGTTTCCTCCCTCATATCAGGACTTAAGTCCTCCTCAGGCGACACCACCAGTTTACAAGTTGCCGTCGGGCGGCTGAATGCAGCCCATGAAAGATACAAGAGACTGTCCACAAGGTATATAACCTTTCTAAAAGACTCTAATATTGAAGAAGCCCCATCAGAATTGTGCAAGGCAGAATCAATAGACAGACAAAGAGACGCCATGGTGCTGGACGCTAAAGATAAAGTGGAACTCCGCATCTCTCATTTACAAGAAACCAGATCACACAGATCGCATTCATCAAAACATTCCTCGCGGTCCTATAGATCATCATGCTCTAGAAGCTCCACCCTGAGCGACAGATTACTAGAGGCCCGCATAAATGCAGAGCAATCCAAAGTGAGACGTTCCTTCACCGAAAAAGAAGTCCTTGCGAGGGCAGAAGCACAGACAGCAGCCAAGAGGGCTGAAGCGGAGGCAGAAGCCAAGAGGGCAGAAGCAGAGGCGGCGGCCAAGAGGGCTGAAGCGGAGGCAGAAGCCAAGAGGGCAGAAGCAGAGGCTCGAATAAAGATCCTTGAATCAGAGAGGGAAGAGGAAATTGCATTAGCAAAAGTAAGACTACTTGAGCAAGCATTGAGCCAAGGCCTTGATTCAGTCTGCTTACCACCAGAGGAGATAGACGATCCAGCTGATCGCACCAGCGACTACATACTGAAACAGTTATCTGCACCACCCCCAGTGTGCAGTACTGTCCAAGCCAACAACACTGAAACCTCCAAGTCAGCTCTACCTGCAGGGCCAGTGACACCCACAGCACCCGAGCAATCCAATAACAGTTGCCCAGACGCGCTCTCTCAAGGGCAGTTATTACAGCAAGATGGCTACCAGGTGTTTCCTGGCCTACCTCCACAGCTCAAGCAGCAGTCATCAGAATCTACAGAGGCTAGACCACAGCTCAACCCTGCAGCAACATCATTCTACCCGGAAGCATCTCACCCTTTCACGCCACGCAGCCTATACGCCCCAGGGGCATCACAAGTTGTCATGGCAACAAGCAGTGAGAAATCAGATATGTCTGAGTTTGCCAGGTTTATGGTGAGCAGAGAGCTAATTAACACCAGTCTCTCAAAATTTGATGACCGTGCGGAGAGCTACAGAGCCTGGAAGGCAACCTTCAAAGCCGTCATCGCCAACCTCAACCTAACTGCAGAGCAGGAGCTCGACCTCTTGATCAAATGGCTGGGCCCAGGCTCCACAAATCGCATCAAGAGCCTTAGAACTGTCTATGTGGGACAAGCAGAGGCAGGTCTCGCTGCAGCCTGGCAGAGACTCGAACGCACCTTTGGCAGCGCAGAAGCAATAGAGAAGGCACTATTCAGGAGACTGCAGAACGTCCCCAAGATCAGTCTCAAGGATGTCCATAAGCTTCAGGATTTAAGTGATTTGCTCATGGAACTGGAGCTCGCCAAAAGAGACCCTCGTCTGTCCGGGCTGTGCTACCTGGATACAGCCCATGGGGTGAACCCAATTGTCGTGAAGTTACCATACAGCCTGCAAGAGAAGTGGGCGGCATCAGTCTCAAGGTACAAAAGAGTGCATGACGTCACCTTTCCCCCATTTATTCATTTCTGCAGATTCATCGACGAACAGTCCCAGATGAGGAATGACCCCAGCCTCGACTTCCTGGAGTTCGATACTACAGCCTCAGTGACACCATCATCAAGGTATGAAAGTATTGTACATAAACACAGAGACTTTAAGAGCAGCGTGAATGTTAGAAAGACTAACCTACCATCATCTGCAGTACCCACTGGTAGACAGTACACTACCTCAACAGGAGACAAGGCCTTCAATCGTGAATGTCCCATTCATAAAAAACCACACTCACTGAACAAATGCAGAGGATTTAGATCCAAAACAATACAGGAGCGCAGGAAAGTCCTGACCGAGCTTGGGGTATGTTTCAAGTGCTGCGCTTCATTGGAGCACATGGCTAAGGACTGCAAATCCATTATCAAGTGTGAGGAGTGTCATAGTGATAGACATGCCTCAGCTATGCACCCAACTCCACTCACAAGGGATTCACCTGCCGCCGTCACCACCAGTCCTGCTCCAAGTCATGGCGGGGAGCCCCAGAACCACGCTAACACAGCCACTGCTGTTTCCTGCTCATGCTTGGACGTATGTGGGGAGGGCCAGAGTGAGAAATGTTGTGCCCGCATATGCCTAATCAAGGTCTACCCGGAGGGGCTACCAGAAAAGGCAGTAAAAATGTATGCCATCATTGACGACCAAAGCAACCGTTCCCTAGCAGGACCTAAATTCTTTGAAGCCTTTGGAATAAAGGGACCATCAGAACCCTACATCTTAAACACCTGCTCGGGTCGCATAGAGACTAGCGGCAGGAGGGCACAAGGATTCATCGCTTGTTCCGTCAGTGGAAATACGGAAATACCTCTACCGACGCTGATCGAATGCGATCAAATACCCAACCATAGGGATGAAATTCCTACCCCGGAAGCTGCATTTCACCATCCACACCTAAGGCACCTAGCCAACGTTATCCCACCTATGGACAACAACGCCGAGATTCTACTCCTGCTTGGCAGAGACAATCTAAGGGTACACAAGGTGCGTCAACAGTGTAATGGTCCCGACTATGCACCATACGCCCAGAGACTGGACTTGGGATGGGTAGTCATAGGAAATGTATGTTTGGATCAGCCAAAAATCCACTCATTCAAAACGTACGTGCGTGGAGATGGACGCACAACTTGCATTAAGCCTTGCCCTCATCACTATGAGGTGAAAGAGAAGCCTCCAGACCTCATACAACCACCTGACGACATTCCTCCCTTTGCCGACAACTTGGGAAGATTAGTCTTTCACACAAGCAAGGACGATGATAAAGTAGCTTTGTCAGTAGAGGACAGAGAATTTATCAAGATAATGGACAATGAGTTCCTTAAAGACGAAACCAATCACTGGGTTTCTCCATTACCCTTCCGAGCTACCAGGGTGAGACTCCCGAACAATAGGGAACAAGCTCTGTCTAGATTTAACTCTCTTCTGCGTACCATGAACAGCAAGCCTGAGATGAGAGAACACATCGTTGCCTTTATCGACCAAATATTTCGCAACAACCATGCAGAACCAGCTCCATCCCTAGGGAAGAACGACGAGTGCTGGTACTTGCCTTCATTTGGAGTGTATCACCCACGGAAACCTAATCAAATTAGGGTCGTTTTCGACTCAAGTGCCAAACATCAAGGTGTATCTCTTAATGATGTCCTTCTCACAGGTCCTAATCTGACGAATAACCTAGTTGGAGTGCTGATGAGGTTCAGAAAAGAGCTCGTTGCCATCACCACCGACATTGAACAGATGTTCCACTGTTTCGTAGTCAGAGAGGACCACCGGAATTTCCTCAGGTTTCTGTGGTACAAGAATAATGACACCAACGCAGAGATGGCAGAATATCGTATGAGGGTACACGTATTTGGAAACAGCCCTTCACCTGCCGTGGCAACTTACGGCCTTCGGCGCACTGCATTAGAGGGAGAATCCGAGTACGGTAAAGACGCCAGAGACTTTGTAGAAAAGGACTTCTACGTAGACGATGGACTCAAATCACTACCGACTGAAGAAGCGGCTATCGATCTGCTTAAAAGGACTCAAAGTATGTTGTACCAAGCTAAACTTAGACTACACAAAATTGCTTCAAACAGCCTGGCCGTTATGAGGGCCTTCGAATCAGGCGATCATGCACCAGGATTCAAGGACATTAACTTGGGACTGGACAGTCCACCTGTGCAGAGGAGCTTGGGCCTCAGATGGGATCTCTCGGCTGACTCCTTCGGTTTTCAGATAAGTTGTGCAGACAAGCCATTCACAAAGCGAGGAGTCCTATCAGTAGTAAACAGCCTATTCGATCCGCTGGGATTTGTAGCGCCCATTACCATACAAGGTAAATCTCTACTGAGACAGTTTTCTGAAACAGTCAAGGATTGGGATACCCCACTTCCCTCCGAGAAAGAGCAAAAATGGGAAGCCTGGAAGCGATCTTTGTGTGCCTTGGATGAGATCCACATCCCGAGATGCTATATTAAAACTTCACTTTCCTCCAGCATAAAGAAAGAACTCCACGTGTTCTCGGACGCCTCCACGGAGGCCATCGCAGCGGTTGCCTATCTGAAGGTGACAGAACCCAACAACCAAAATCACGTCGGAATAGTCTTTGGTCCAGAGTTTCTGCTTGGAGAGGCGGACGAATGTGTACAGGAAGTTTTCAGCATCCAAGATCCGGATAATGATCCAGAAATCCGCACTGAAGTTAGTGCATTAGTCACTGGAACAAAGCAAACCGCCAGCTTCAGTTGTCTGCGCTTTGAACGTTTCTCCAGTTGGACGAGACCCATCGAGAACGTCCCTGATGGGTGAACAGGACTGTATCTAGCTTCGCAGATCTTCTCCATTCCAAGTTGGAAAACAGGACTAATCTTTTTTGCATTCTAACATGTTTTTCTTTTACAGGTTGTTTATATTTTATGGACATTCGTCATAGTGAAATCCCCAAAGTGAATTTCAGACGGGGAGTGTGCTGTTCCTTTCATATTGAATTTCTGCACTGTATTATTTCTTGTTTTTACCTATGTTGTTTAAATCTATTGTTCTCTGCTGCCATCTGCTGGCCGGAATTTGTATGCTGCACGCTTCGTTCGTTGTCTATAAAGTTTTCTCTGGGCGTGGTTTTAGCAGCCTTGGGCCTGGTCACTTCCTGTAGCCTTTTTCAGTGCTGCATCCTTTGTGACTGGAGACACACACCTCGGCTTGTGAAGGCATCAGTTTTTGACCAGCAGTTGCCTCAGTAGTTGCCTCAGCAGTTAGCCTCAGGAAAGACATTCACATGACAGCATCTACTGCATTCCTGTATTGCATCACTGTATGTCACTGCTCTGGATCAAATAAACCCACGTTTGATTGCATCCTCATGTCTACGTCTGGATCCATCTAACCTGAGCATCTGCCGGTCCGGTCTGCTCCACTGCTTGGATACGAAGGTAGGCCAGTCACAAAGCCATTATCAGTTACACCTTCATTCGCCTTCATGTGGGGACAGAACAGTAGTATAGAGGATCTGTCGGCTCTCCTGTGTGGTGTAGTATAGAGGATCTGTCAGCTCTTTTGTGTGGTGTAGTATAGAGGATCTGTTAGCTCTCCTGTGTGCTGTAGTATAGAGGATCTGTCAGCTCTCCGGTGTGGTGTAGTATAGAGGATCTGTCAGCTCTCCTGTGTGGTGTAGTATAGAGGATCTGTTAGCTCTTTTGTGTGGTGTAGTATAGAGGATCTGTCAGATCTCCTGTGTGGTGTAGTATAGAGGATCTGTCAGCTCTCCTGTGTGGTGTAGTATAGAGTATATGTCAGCTCTCCTGTGTGGTGTAGTATAGAGGATCTGTCATCTCTCCTGTGTGGTGTAGTATAGAGGATCTGTCAGCTTTCCTGTGCGGTGTAGTATAGAGGATCTGTCAGCTTTCCTGTGCGGTGTAGTATAGAGGATCTGTCAGCTCTCCTGTGTGGTGTAGTATAGAGGATCTGTCAGCTCTGCTGTGTGGTGTAGTATAGAGGATCTGTCAGCTCTCCTGTGTGGTGTAGTATAGAGGATCTGTCAGCTCTCCTGTGTGGTGTAGTATAGAGGATCTCTCAGCTCTCCTGTGTGGTGAAGTATAGAGGATCTGTCAGCTTTCCTGTGTGGTGTAGTATAGAGGATCTGTCAGCTCTCCTGTGTGGTGTAGTATAGAGGATCTCTCAGCTCTCCTGTGTGGTGAAGTATAGAGGATCTGTCAGCTCTCCTGTGTGGTGTAGTATAGAGGATCTGTCAGCTCTCCTGTGTGGTGTAGTATAGAGGATCTGTCAGCCCTCCTGTGTGGTGTAGTATAGAGGATCTGTCAGCTCTCCTGTGAGGTGTAGTATAGAGGATCTGTCAGCTCTCCTGTGTGGTGAAGTATAGAGGATCTGTCAGCTTTCCTGTGTGGTGTAGTATAGAGGATCTGTCAGCTCTCCTGTTTGGTGTAGTATAGAGGATCTGTCAGCTCTCCTGTGTGGTGTAGTATAGAGGATCTGTCAGCTCTCCTGTGTGGTGTAGTATAGAGGATCTGTCAGCTCTCCTGTGTGGTGTAGTATAGAGTATCTGTCAGCTCTCCTGTGTGGTGTAGTATAGAGGATCTGTCAGCTCTCCTGTGTGGTGTAGTATAGAGGATCTGTCAGCTCTCCTGTGTGGTGTAGTATAGAGGATCTGTCAGCTCTCCTGTGTGGTGTAGTATAGAGGATCTGTCAGCTCTCCTGTGTGGTGTAGTATAGAGGATCTGTCGGCTCTCCTGTGTGGTGTAGTATAGATAATCTGTCGGCTCTCCTGTGTGGTGTAGTATAGAGGATCTGTCAGCTCTCCTCTGTGGTGTAGTATAGAGGATCTGTCAGTTCTCCTGTGCGGTGTAGTATAGAGGATCTGTCAGTTCTCCAATGTGGTGTAGTATAGAGGATCTGTCAGCTCTCCTGTGTGGTGTAGTATAGAGGATCTGTCAGCTCTCCTGTGTGGTGTAGTATAGATAATCTGTCGGCTCTCCTGTGAGGTGTAGTATAGAGGATCTGTCAGCTCTCCTCTGTGGTGTAGTATAGAGGATCTGTCAGTTCTCCTGTGCGGTGTAGTATAGAGGATCTGTCAGTTCTCCAATGTGGTGTAGTATAGAGGATCTGTCAGCTCTCCTGTGCGGTGTAGTATAGAGGATCTGTCAGATCTCCTGTGTGGTGTAGTATAGAGGAACTGTCGGCTCTCCTATGTGGTGTAGTATAGAGGATCTTTCAGCTCTCCTGTGTGGTGTAGTATAGGGGATCTGTCAGATCTCCTGTGTGGTGTAGTATAGAGGATCTGTCAGATCTCCTGTGTGGTGTAGTATAGAGGATCTGTCGGCTCTCCTGTGTGGTGTAGTATAGAGGATCTGTCAGCTCTCCTGTGCGGTGTAGTATAGAGGATCTGTCAGCTCTCCTGTGTGGTGTAGTATAGAGGATCTGTCAGCTCTCCTGTGTGTGTAGTATAGAGGATCTGTCACCTCTCCTGTATAGTGTAGTATAGAGGATCTGTCAGCTCTGCTGTGTGGTGTAGTATAGAGGATCTGTCAGCTCTCCTGTGTGGTGTAGTATAGAGGATCTGTCTGCTCTCCTGTGTGGTGTAGTATAGAGGATCTGTCAGCTCTCCTGTGTGGTGTAGTATAGAGGATCTGTCAGCTCTCCTGTGTGGTGTAGTATAGAGGATCTGTCAGCTCTCCTGTGTGGTGTAGTATAGAGGATCTGTCAGCTCTCCTGTGCGGTGTAGTATAGAGGATCTGTCAGCTCTCCTGTGTGGTGTAGTATAGAGGATCTGTCTGCTCTCCTGTGTGGTGTAGTATAGCGGATCTGTCAGCTCTCCTGTGTGGTGTAGTATAGAGGATCTCTCAGCTCTCCTGTGTGGTGTAGTATAGAGGATCTGTCAGCTCTCCTGTGTGGTGTAGTATAGAGGATCTGTCAGCTCTCCTGTGTGGTGTAGTATAGAGGATCTGTCGGCTCTCCTGTGTGGTGTAGTATAGCGGATCTGTCAGATCTCCTATGTGGTGTAGTATAGAGGATCTGTCAGCTCTCCTGTGAGGTGTAGTATAGAGGATCTGTCGGCTCTCCTGTGTGGTGTAGTATAGAGGATCTGTCGGCTCTCCTGTGTGGTGTAGTATAGAGGATCTATCAGCTCTCCTGTGTGGTATAGTATAGAGGATATGTCAGCTCTGCTGTGTGGTGTAGTATAGAGGATCTGTCAGCTCTCCTGTGTGGTGTAGTATAGAGGATCTGTCAGCTCTCCTGTGTGGTGTAGTATAGAGGATCTTTCAGCTCTCCTGTGTGGTGTAGTATAGAGGATCTTTCAGCTCTCCTGTGTGGTGTAGTATAGAGTATCTGTCAGCTCTCCTGTGTGGTGTAGTATAGAGGATCTGTCAGCTTTCCTGTGTGGTGTAGTAAAGATGATCTGTCATCTCTCCTGTGTGGTGTAGTATAGAGGATCTGTCAGCTCTCCTGTGCGGTGTAGTATAGAGGATCTGTCTGCTCTCCTGTGTGGTGTAGTATAGAGGATCTGTCAGCTCTCCTGTGTGGTGTAGTATTGAGGATCTGTCAGCTCTCCTGTGTGGTGTAGTATAGAGGATCTGTCAGCTCTCCTGTGTGGTGTAGTATAGAGGATCTGTCAGCTCTCCTGTGCGGTGTAGTATAGAGGATCTGTCAGCTCTCCTGTGTGGTGTAGTATAGAGGATCTGTCAGCTCTCCTATGTGGTGTAGTATAGAGGATCTGTCAGCTCTCCTGTGTGGTGTAGTATAGAGGATCTGTCAGCTCTCCTGTGTGATGTAGTATAGAGGATCTGTCAGCTCTCCTGTGTGGTGTAGTATAGAGGATCTGTCAGCTCTCCTGTGTGGTGTAGTATAGAGGATCTGTCAGCTCTCCTGTGTGGTGTAGTATAGAGGATCTGTCAGCTCTCCTGTGCGGTGTAGTATAGAGGATCTGTCAGCTCTCCTGTGTGGTGTAGTATAGAGGATCTGTCAGCTCTCCTGTGTGGTGTAGTACACAGGATCTGTCGGCTCTCCTGTGTGGTGTAGTATAGAGGATCTGTCAGCTCTCCTGTGTGGTGTAGTATAGAGGATCTGTCAGCTCTGCTGTGTGGTGTAGTATAGAGGATCTGTCGGCTCTCCTGTGTGGTGTAGTATAGAGGATCTGTCAGCTCTCCTGTGTGGTGTAGTATAGAGGATCTGTCAGCTCTCCTGTGTGGTGTAGTATAGAGGATCTGTCAGCTCTCCTGTGTGGTGTAGTATAGAGGATCTGTCAGCTCTCCTGTGTGGTGTAGTATAGAGGATCTGTCAGCTCTCCTGTGTGGTGTAGTATAGAGGATCTGTCAGCTCTCCTGTGTGGTGTAGTATAGAGGATCTGTCAGCTCTCCTGTGTGGTGTAGTATAGAGGATCTGTCGGCTCTCCTGTGTGGTGTAGTATAGAGGATCTGTCAGCTCTCCTGTGTGGTGTAGTATAGAGGATCTGTCAGATCTCCTGTGCGGTGTAGTATAGAGGATCTGTCGGCTCTCCTGTGTGGTGTAGTATAGAGGTTCTGTCAGCTCTCCTGTGTGGTGTAGTATAGAGGATCTGTTAGCTCTTTTGTGTGGTGTAGTATAGAGGATCTCTCAGCTCTCCTGTGTGGTGTAGTATAGAGGATCTGTTAGCTCTTTTGTGTGGTGTAGTATAGAGGATCTGTCAGATCTCCTGTGTGGTGTAGTATAGAGGATCTGTCAGCTCTCCTGTGTGGTGTAGTATAGAGTATATGTCAGCTCTCCTGTGTGGTGTAGTATAGAGGATCTGTCATCTCTCCTGTGTGGTGTAGTATAGAGGATCTGTCAGCTTTCCTGTGCGGTGTAGTATAGAGGATCTGTCAGCTTTCCTGTGCGGTGTAGTATAGAGGATCTGTCAGCTCTCCTGTGTGGTGTAGTATAGAGGATCTGTCAGCTCTGCTGTGTGGTGTAGTATAGAGGATCTGTCAGCTCTCCTGTGTGGTGTAGTATAGAGGATCTCTCAGCTCTCCTGTGTGGTGAAGTATAGAGGATCTGTCAGCTTTCCTGTGTGGTGTAGTATAGAGGATCTGTCAGCTCTCCTGTGTGGTGTAGTATAGAGGATCTCTCAGCTCTCCTGTGTGGTGAAGTATAGAGGATCTCTCAGCCCTCCTGTGTGGTGTAGTATAGAGGATCTGTCAGCTCTCCTGTGTGGTGTAGTATAGAGGATCTGTCAGCTCTCCTGTGTGGTGAAGTATAGAGAATCTGTCAGCTTTCCTGTGTGGTGTAGTATAGAGGATCTGTCAGCTCTCCTGTTTGGTGTAGTATAGAGGATCTGTCAGCTCTCCTGTGTGGTGTAGTATAGAGGATCTGTCAGCTCTCCTGTGTGGTGTAGTATAGAGGATCTGTCGGCTCTCCTGTGTGGTGTAGTGTAGAGGATCTGTCAGCTCTCCTGTGTGGTGTAGTGTAGAGGATCTGTCAGCTCTCCTGTGTGGTGTAGTATATAGGATCTGTCGGCTCTCCTGTGTGGTGTAGTATAGAGGATCTGTCAGCTCTCCTGTGTGGTGTAGTATAGAGGATCTGTCAGCTCTCCTGTGTGGTGTAGTATAGAGGATCTGTCAGCTTTCCTGTGTGGTGTAGTATAGAGGATCTCTCAGCTCTCCTGTGTGGAGTAGTATAGAGGGTCTGTCAGCTCTCCTGTGCGGTGTAGTATAGAGGATCTGTCTGCTCTCCTGTGTGGTGTAGTATAGAGGATCTGTCAGCTCTCCTGTGTGGTGTAGTATAGAGGATCTGTCAGCTCTCCTGTGTGGTGTAGTATAGAGGATCTGTCAGCTCTCCTGTGTGGTGTAGTATAGAGGATCTGTCAGCTCTCCTGTGCGGTGTAGTATAGAGGATCTGTCAGCTCTCCTGTGTGGTGTAGTATAGAGGATCTGTCAGCTCTCCTATGTGGTGTAGTATAGAGGATCTGTCAGCTCTCCTGTGTGGTGTAGTATAGAGGATCTGTCAGCTCTCCTGTGTCGTGTAGTATAGAGGATCTGTCAGCTCTCCTGTGTGGTGTAGTATAGAGGATCTGTCAGCTCTCCTGTGTGGTGTAGTATAGAGGATCTGTCAGCTCTCCTGTGTGGTGTAGTATAGAGGATCTGTCAGCTCTCCTGTGCGGTGTAGTATAGAGGATCTGTCAGCTCTCCTGTGTGGTGTAGTATAGAGGATCTGTCAGCTCTCCTGTGTGGTGTAGTACAGAGGATCTGTCGGCTCTCCTGTGTGGTGTAGTATAGAGTATCTGTCAGCTCTGCTGTGTGGTGTAGTATAGAGGATCTGTCAGCTCTCCTGTGTGGTGTAGTATAGAGGATCTGTCGGCTCTCCTGTGTGGTTTAGTATAGAGGATCTGTCAGCTCTCCTGTGTGGTGTAGTATAGAGGATCTGTCAGCTCTCCTGTGTGGTGTAGTATAGAGGATCTGTCAGCTCTCCTGTGCGGTGTAGTATAGAGGATCTGTCAGCTCTCCTGTGTGGTGTAGTATAGAGGATCTGTCAGCTCTCCTGTGTGGTGTAGTATAGAGGATCTGTCAGCTCTCCTGTGTGGTGTAGTATAGAGGATCTGTCAGCTCTCCTGTGTGGTGTAGTATAGAGGATCTGTCAGCTCTCCTGTGTGGTGTAGTATAGAGGATCTGTCAGCTCTCCTGTGTGGTGTAGTATAGAGGATCTGTCGGCTCTCCTGTGTGGTGTAGTATAGAGGATCTGTCGGCTCTCCTGTGTGGTGTAGTATAGAGGATCTGTCGGCTCTCCTGTGTGGTGTAGTATAGAGGATCTGTCGGCTCTCCTGTGTGGTGTAGTATAGAGGATCTGTCAGCTCTCCTGTGTGGTGTAATATAGAGGATCTGTCAGCTCTCCTGTGTGGTGTAATATAGAGGATCTGTCAGCTCTCCTGTGTGGTGTAGTATAGAGGATCTGTCAGCTCTCCTGTGTGGTGTAGTATAGAGGATCTGTCGGCTCTCCTGTGTGGTGTAGTATAGAGGATCTGTCAGCTCTCCTGTGTGGTGTATTATAGAGGATCTGTCAGCTCTCCTGTGTGGTGTAGTATAGAGGATCTGTCGGCTCTCCTGTGTGGTGTAGTATAGAGGATCTGTCAGCTCTCCTGTGTGGTGTAGTATAGAGGATCTGTCAGCTCTCCTGTGTGGTGTAGTATAGAGGATCTGTCAGCTCTCCTGTGTGCTGTAGTATAGAGGATCTGTCAGCTCTCCTGTGTGGTGTAGTATAGAGGATCTGTCAGCTCTCCTGTGTGGTGTAGTATAGAGGATCTGTCGGCTCTCCTGTGTGGTGTAGTATAGAGGATCTGTCAGCTCTCCTGTGTGGTGTAGTATAGAGGATCTGTCAGCTCTCCTGTGCGGTGTAGTATAGAGGATCTGTCAGCTCTCCTGTGTGGTGTAGTATAGAGGATCTGTCAGCTCTCCTGTGTGGTGTAATATAGAGGATCTGTCAGCTCTCCTGTGTGGTGTAGTATAGAGGATCTGTCAGCTCTCCTGTGTGCTGTAGTATAGAGGATCTGTCAGCTCTCCTGTGTGGTGTAGTATAGAGGATCTGTCGGCTCTCCTGTGTGGTGTAGTATAGAGGATCTGTCAGCTCTCCTGTGTGCTGTAGTATAGAGGATCTGTCGGCTCTCCTGTGTGGTGTAGTATAGAGGATCTGTCAGCTCTCCTGTGTGGTGTAGTATAGAGGATCTGTCGGCTCTCCTGTGCGGTGTAGTATAGAGGATCTGTCAGCTCTCCTGTGTGGTGTAGTATAGAGGATCTGTCAGCTCTCCTGTGTGGTGTAGTATAGAGGATCTGTCAGCTCTCCTGTGTGGTGTAGTATATAGGATCTGTCGGCTCTCCTGTGTGGTGTAGTATAGAGGATCTGTCAGCTCTCCTGTGTGGTGTAGTATAGAGGATCTGTCGGCTCTCCTGTGTGGTGTAGTATAGAGGATCTGTCAGCTCTCCTGTGTGCTGTAGTATAGAGGATCTGTCGGCTCTCCTGTGTGGTGTAGTATAGAGGATCTGTCAGCTCTCCTGTGTGGTGTAGTATAGAGGATCTGTCCGCTCTCCTGTGTGGTGTAGTATAGAGTATCTGTCAGCTCTCCTGTGCGGTGTAGTATAGAGGATCTGTCAGCTCTCCTGTGTAGTGTAGTATAGAGGATCTGTCAGCTCTCCTGTGTGGTGTAGTATAGAGGATCTGTCAGCTCTCCTGTGTGGTGTAATATAGAGGATCTGTCAGCTCTCCTGTGTGGTGTAGTATAGAGGATTTGTCAGCTCTCTTGTGTGGTGTAGTATAGAGGATCTGTCAGCTCTCCTGTGTGGTGTAGTATAGAGGATCTGTCAGTTCTCCTGTGTGGTGTAGTATAGAGGATCTGTCAGCTCTGCTGTGTGGTGTAGTATAGAGGATCTGTCTGCTCTCCTGTGTGGTGTAGTATAGAGGATCTGTCAGTTCTCCTGTGTGGTGTAGTATAGAGGATCTGTCAGCTCTCCTGTGTGGTGTAGTATAGAGGATCTGTCAGTTCTCCTGTGTGGTGTAGTATAGAGGATCTGTCAGCTCTGCTGTGTGGTGTAGTATAGAGGATCTGTCAGCTCTCCTGTGTGGTGTAGTATAGAGGATCTGTCAGCTCTCCTGTGTGGTGTAGTATAGAGGATCTGTCAGCTCTGCTGTGTGGTGTAGTATAGAGTGCAGCTTACAAAACTGTAGAGGAATATGTGAGGGAGTTTAGCCACTTCTGTGAATGTGTCAGTCTGTACTTATGTTTCTGCAGCTTCCTGGGTCTTACACTCCTTGGCAAAGTCACCATCATCCAACCTCATCAGGATTGAGTTTCTCTGGCTCAGATAGTGAGAGATCCCACAACTACTATCATCCTTTTTTTTTAGTGAGAGGACTGACATGATCAAAATATGACAGAAACGGACGCGGTGGTCAAGATTAATCTTTTGGAACAGGAATTACAACGGTCCTACCAGACTGTAATACTAAAGACTCACTTTCAAAGTGTTAACAGGCACTCAATCACCGGGAACTTTACCGAAAACTAGTATTTTATTATAAATAAAATCAATGCAGACAATAAAATATATAAAAAATAGAAAATAAATTGGTAGATATTTACATAAAATTAAGAATAAGTAACAAGTTGATATATCAGCTGTCAGTTGAGTGTTCTCCTGTGTAACTTAGTCAGATACAAACTGACTGCCAGTGGCACATAGGACTGTGCAAGATATAGGCTGATACTCAGTTACCTATGGGACTAAGCAAGACAGGGACACATCCTGCACAATATAATGGAATCCAAAGAAAAGAACACTATTAAATCGTGAAAAGCAGCCTCAGAATGATCCTAATGTGACTATGTCGTCCAATAATGATGCTGATTTGATTAAAACATTCCTTTTTGTATCCTAAAGAAAATCAATGCTCATTAATTGCAAATAACTGTAAATAATGTCAATTCTTCATGATTCAGTTTCATTTTTCAATCAATGTCCATGATTTTGCGCAATCAATGGTTACTTGATTGATGAATCAATGCTCATGATAAGTAATTATAGTCTTTTCAAAGTGCAAATGGTTTTATAGCTAATTCAATTTCATTCATAAATCAATGTACATATTTATCAACATAAGAAGATAGCGTGATCCAGATATTATTAATTAATCTTCATTCTCACTTTCTTCAACCTAAGAACCAGACCCCATCAGGTTAAGTGGCACCACAGAATGCTCTTTCATTTCAATCTATAGGCCTGAAGAGTAAGAGCCCTTTTATGCCACCCAAATCTTATCACCCTGTGGACACCTACTTTTCATTTACACAACAATCTGTTCAATAGATTTCGGAACAACATAGGAAGGGCGAGTTCAAACATTTGAAGAATTTGACACCGGAAGAACATAGGGCCATTACTGAGTTACAGGCTCCTAAAGATCTAATATTTAAACCCGCAGATAAGGGGGAGCCTTTGTAGTTATGGATAAGTTCATGTGTATTAGGAAAGCTATAAACCAACTATCAGACCCTCCGACCTATGAACCACTTCAATCAGATCCTGCCACACGGATCGCTACCAAAATAAAAATGAAACTCAATCAGTATAGATCATTAAATATCATAGTCAAAAACCAGCCAAGAGTCAGCAACAAGAAGTCAGAAATGTCAAGGGTACATGAGAGCACGGTCTAGAATGAAGCCAAGGTTAAATCATGTAGAACAACAACTACCAAATGAGAATCCAAGGGAAAACTCAAGCATAAAGTCAGTAATCAAGATAGAAGGTGACAAATGCTAGACAGCAAAGCCTGCCAATATAATATCTATATCACTGGGTGGCATTTAGAAGCAGTAGTGCAGTTTAGATCGCTTGTTAGGAAATGTCAACCTCTGGTGCCGGTTGCCCAGACACTCCAATACCACTAGGAGGGGAGGTGAGCGCTGATGGCTGCTCACCTACTACCCATCTGAGTCAGGGTGATGGAACTGGAACAAGTGAGAAATATTCCCTCTCTACCAAGATACAATTATTTTGACACTCTTGTGATGGTCATTGTAAAACCATGTGATCTCAATGTTTTCTTTCAATACAGAAAGTCACTGGCAAAGTTGAGATTAGTGAGAGACTGACATAAAACACATAGAGACAATGGGGATAGGTCGGCTAAGAGTCCACATGGTGAAAGAGGGAGGTGCATAGCTCTTTTGATGATCAGTGGTGGGGGGGGAATTTGATTTTAAGATTGCGGAGCTCATTCTTCTTAGTTGACAACCCTGTGGAGAGCATTCATACACTGTACAAGCTATTGTCTCTTTTATAGGGACTATTTAAATAATAGTCATTGTAGAATGCCCAGTCCTTATCTGTCTCATCTTCTTAAATCTTGGTAACCACGGGCGAATCTAGAGTTCCCCTCGGTCAGGAGGGGAACGTAGAGACAAAAGAAAAGGTGTGGGGGGCGCACAATAGGGTAGTATGTTCAGTACAAACTTAATTGTTAAGCAAGTAGAGGTGCTCACCTTTTTAGGTTGTGCAATAATAGACACATCTCTATTGTAGGTATGTAGAGACTTTTCGGATCCGTGGATGCAGCCGCAGAAGAGGTATCTTTGGGATCGGATGCCCAATCCCCCAAAGGATGCTTATAGAAAAAGGGGTTTCTGATCAGGAGCAAAATCACAGGCTCCAATACGTCTCTTATGGATGAATCTTCTTTAATTACATAAAAGATGAAGATGTATAGAACAACGCGTTTCGGGGCTCAAAATGTCCCCTTCATCAGGTTAACAGTAGTCACAATAAAGAATAGTGGATACAGGTATATATAGAGGAAAAAAAACGCCAAAAATCGGGTTACCTGAGAGCTGCCCATAGATGGGAGGGGCTAGCCATAGGTAAAATGTCACAAATATGAATACAGTTTTTCAACTAATGAATCTTATTATATATATTGTTAATTATTGCTGGTGGTGTATAAGTGAAAGAAGTACAGATAATGATAGGCGATTCTGTGCTGTATATTAATGAACCTAAGATCGATAAGCTGAAATCACATGACCGCTGCAGTGCGGTCATGTGATTGAGGCAGACTGGCTAATAGGTGAGCGCTCGGCGCATGCGCTCTGCTTCCCTGTATTTTCTCCCTAGGCGGCTGGCCATGTGATCGCAAGACTCGCGGTCACATGGCCAGTATCCATGACTACAGAGACGCTGCTCTGCAGCCAAAACGGAGCCCAGAGCATGCGCTCTGCTTCCCTGTGTTTCCTCTCTGGGCGGTTGGTCATGTGATCGCACAGATCGCGGTCACATGGCCAGTATCCATGACTACAGAGACGCTGCTCTGCAGTTTAGACAGAGCCCAGTGTCCTTGGAATAGGCGTACTGAGCGCTATAGGGTAATGTGGACAGGATCGGCAGTGGATACCAGGGGGTACATATGTTAGGTGGATGAATATAGATATAAATATAAATCTAATTGTAGATATGCTTGTACAGGGTAAGAATAAATATGCGCATTGAAGTTAAAGGGGCTCATAAACATGGAGCACTATGTGCACCTATAGTATACAAATAAATAAATATGAAAGCATATAAACTTATAGATACATATACGGATGTACACATATCCATAAAAAAGTTAAAATGGCATATACATAAAATTATATGATATAATAACAATAACGTTAATGATTATACATACTGTATTTTTCACCCCATAAGACGCACTTTTCCCCCCCAAAAATGGGGGGGAAATGCCCCTGCATCTTATGGGGCGAATGCTGACAGTTTAACATCGCTGGATGCGATGTACGAGCGAGCGGTGGCCGGGGGAGGGACTGGGAGGAGGAGCTGGGGGTCAGAATAGCGGCGGGGCGGTGCAGTCTGTGTACTATAGCCCCGCCGCTCCGGTATACTAATATAAGATGTCTTATTCAATTAAAATGTATTACATATGCCCCCTCACTCCTAAATTCCTAATAGTACCTTACATCCTATTCCTAATAGGTTCTGTACAAGGCAGGCAGGCCGGGCGGGCGGCAGCGTAATACCCTGATGTCACGTGCCTGCGCCGCCTACTTTATGAATGAAGCAGGCGGCGCAGGCAAGTGACGTCAGTGAGTGACGTGCCGGCCGCCCGGGCCTGACTGTCGGCATGATTGTACAGAACCTATTAGGAATAGGATGTAAGGTACTATTAGGAATTTAGGAGTGAGGGGGCATATGTAATACATTTTAATTGAATAAGACATCTTATATTTGTATGCGGGGGGGGCGGGGGCGGCGGCGGCGGGGGGCTGATCCGTGGATGGCACAGTTAAGGGGTGGGGGTGGGGGGTCTGTGGATGGCACTGTTATGGGCTGGGGGGTCTGTGGATGGCACATATATAACAGTGCCAGCCACAGATCCCCCCTGTAACAGTGCCACCCACAGATCCCCCCTGTAACAGTGCCATCCACAGATCCCCCCTGTAACAGTGCCAGCCACAGATCCCCCCCTGTAACAGTGCCAGCCACAGATCCCCCCCTGTAACAGTGCCATACACAGATCCCCCCTGTAACAGTGCCATACACAGATCCCCCCTGTAACAGTGCCATCCACAGATCCCCCCTGTAACAGTGCCAGCCACAGATCCCCCTGTAACAGTGCCAGCCACAGATCCCCCCCTGTAACAGTGTCCATCATCCACAGATCCCCCCATAACAGTGTCCGTCATCCACAGATCCCCCCCATAACAGTGTCCGTCATCCACAGATCCCCCCCATAACAGTGTCCGTCATCCACAGATCCCTTCCATAACAGTGTCCGTCATCCACAGATCCCCCCCATAACAGTGTCCGTCATCCACAGATCCCCCCATAACAGTGTCCGTCATCCACAGATCCCCCCCATAACAGTGTCCGTCATCCACAGATCCCCCCATAACAGTGTCCATCATCCACAGATCCCCCCATAACAGTGTCCGTCATCCACAGATCCCCCCATAACAGTGTCCGTGATCAACAGATCCCCCCATAACAGTGTCCGTCATCCACAGATCCCCCCATAACAGTGTCCTTCACAGATCCCCAGTAATAGTGCCATCCACAAACCACCATTAGTTCCAAACCCACCAAAAGCACACCTTTTGGTTAAAAATATATTTTTTCTTATTTTCCTCCCCAAAAACCTAGGTGCGTCTTATAGGGTGAAAAATATGGTAATAATAGTGATATGATAATAATAATAATAATACATGATAATAATTATTATTATTATTAATAATGAATGGTGTAATAATAGATGTGAAATGTTAAATTATTAAATTTTTAAAAATTTATAAAATTGATGTGCCCTCACTAATACTGAATAAAATGATGAATAAAAATGATTGGTTGATAATATTCATCTAAAAACCATGTAGGGGGTGGGGGGGGGCGGAGAATAAGTATCAAATTTATATAAATATGTTTAAAAATGCATAAGAATATATATATATATAATGCTAGTCCAGGACTTTCTATAAGTTGATCTCAAAAGCTTCATTAAGGCCGTATGGATGCAAACTATTCAACTTGAAGATCCAGTACATTTCCCTACGTCTAATGTGCTGGGTGTCTTTTTGTAGGTGACTTGGGATTTGTTCAATTGGGGTCACCTTAAATCCGGCTGAACTACCCTCATGATGTTCCGCAGCGTGTCTGGATACACTGTGTTTCCAGTATTTTTTCTTAATCTTTGATCTATGTGTATTCAGTCTATTCCGCAGTGTTTGGATCGTGCGCCCCACGTACTGTAGATGGCACGGGCACTCTAAGAGATATATAACGTGGCTGGATTCACAGTTTAGGCCGCTCAAAATGGGGAATGACTCCCCTCTCACTCGGCTGTAAAAAATAGATGTTTGACATATACTGGAGCAGCATAGACATCTTGTGTGTCCGCACTTGGAGCTGCCTTTGGGGACAGTGGTACACCATTCATTATTAATAATAATTATTATTATCATGTATTATTATCATATCACTATTATTATGTATTATCAGTATCGTTATTGTTATTATATCATATAATTTTATGTATATGCCGTTTTAACTTTTTTATGGATATGTGTACATCCGTATATGTATCTATAAGTTTATATGCTCTCATATTTATTTATTTGTATACTATAGGTGCACATAGTGCTCCATGTTTATGAGCCCCTTTAACTTCAATGCGCATATTTATTCTTACCCTGTACAAGCATATCTACAATTAGATTTATATTTATATCTATATTCATCCACCTAACATATGTACCCCCTGGTATCCACTGCCGATCCTGTCCACATTACCCTATAGCGCTCAGTACGCCTATTCCAAGGACACTGGGCTCTGTCTAAACTGCAGAGCAGCGTCTCTGTAGTCATGGATACTGGCCATGTGACCGCGAGCTGTGCGATCACATGACAAACCGCCCAGAGAGGAAACACAGGGAAGCAGAGCGCATGCTCCGGGCTCCGTTTTGGCTGCAGAGCAGCGTCTCTGTAGTCATGGATACTGGCCATGTGATCGCGAGTCTTGCGATCACATGGCCAGCCGCCTAGGGAGAAAATACAGGGAAGCAGAGCGCATGCGCCGAGTGCTCACCTATTAGCCAGTCTGCCTCAATCACATGACCGCACTGCAGCGGTCATGTGATTTCAGCTTATCGATCTTAGGTTCATTAATATACAGCACAGAATCGCCTATCAATATCTGTACTTCTTTCACTTATACACCACCAGCAATAATTAACAATATATATAATAAGATTCATTAGTTGAAAAACTGTATTCATATTTGTGACATTTTACCTATGGCTAGCCCCTCCCATCTATGGGCAGCTCTCAGGTAACCCGATTTTTGGCGTTTTTTTTCCTCTATATATACCTGTATCCACTATTCTTTATTGTGACTACTGTTAACCTGATGAAGGGGACATTTTGAGCCCCGAAACGCGTTGTTCTATACATCTTCATCTTTTATGTAACTAAAGAAGATTCATCCATAAGAGACGTATTGGAGCCTGTGATTTTGTGCCTGATCAGAAACCCCTTTTTCTACAATCATCTTCTTAAATGTCTTTTTCAGACCTATAAGGAACATCCAGGTAATTCTAGCAGCTTCATATCCCCCGTCTCCCTATGGGAATAAAAAAGCATGTTCAACCACAAGATGGTGCAGGCAGGTAAGGCTCTGGCGCTAGTTATATAGCCCACCGCCTCTGTATTTCTGTTCATTTCCTATTCTCTGAACTTGTAAAATTTAAAGGCATTGTACTCACTTACCTGGAGGACTTTCTTTCCTTTCTGTGGGTGGGCAGCAGCTCAAATGAGGCATTTAAGCACCTGCATCTCCCAGGATGCATTGTGGTTAGTTCTTGTTAAACCCTTCCTTCCCTGCATAGAAAATAGTCCCTCAAATTCAGCCTCAAGGATACACATGGTATGTCATGCCTCCACAACTTCCTTCCTTCCACTGTCTAGAGACAGATACAGCTATATACTTCTATGAATTTAGAAGAAGGGATGGATGAAGAAAAGGTGTCTGGGCCGCTTCACTATGGGATCACTACACCAGCACTGAGGGAGGGGGCAGGGAAGCTACTGAGCATGTCTGTCCACCACTGGATGCAGGACAAGGTGGACCAGAAGAATAAACAGCAGGGGGCGCTACCAGAGAGGAAAATGTAATGAACGAAAAAATTAAACAATATTTTGATTGCGTGTATATTGCAGAAATACTTCATTTGAAATTAACTATTCATTGCATAGTCATACATTTTGTGAGACAACCCCTTTATTAATAAAAACCCATTCCCAGAAATTTTACCCTTTCTTTTTGTTTCTGTTTTTGAGCTGGAACAAGACGGGAATCTATTTGGATAGTGCCGCTCGTCTATAGTAGGGACAGCAGAGAGACGACACAGGACCGCTGCCAGCAGAATGTTGGGTCATGGCCAGACATATCAGATTTTACAGTAACCGCACCCAGTGTAATTCTGTTTGACATCATGTGTGTTTGTATATTTAGAGACAGTGAGTGAATGCATCTCATCCATGCAAGGCAACGGTTAATTACACAACCCCCCACCCCCATTCTCATTTACTATAACCTATCTATAAAAGAAATATAAAAGATGAGATATTAGATGACTATAGCGCAAACAGAGGTATAATACAATTCATAGATAACAAGGCTTCATCCACTGTTCACGATGGGAGGTGTAGTGCTTGATGTATAATACATTGTATTCTGGTCATGTTCAGTGATTGAGCCACATTAGGGGTTGTTGTGCTCTAGGTATTGACTATAATAGAATTGTATTATGTAATGGCCAGTGATCGGGTCATGTTGGGAGGTGTGCACAATATAACAGTACTATGACCATGTCGTGAAGCACAGATGTGATCTATCTATCATTAAAGGGGTTGGATCATCTCAAACCCTGATGGCATAGTGCTAGGATATATCATAAATGTTTGATAGGTGCGGGTCACACCTCTGAGACCCGCTCCTATCTCCAGAAGGGGGCCTCTGAAGTGAAGGAGAGCACGCCACACATACACAGCGTGCTCTCCATTCATCACCATGGGATCTCCGAAAATAGCTGCTCAGTTATTTTCAGTGGTCCCATAGCAGTGAATGGATAGAGCACCGTTCAAGTGTGTCCACCGCTATGAAACTGCCAGAAATAGCCAAACCGGCTCTCATCCATTTTTGGAACTTCTATAGCGGTGACTGGAGGTCGGCCGTGCATGCGGAGCTGCTCTCTGTTCACTTTAGGGTCCCCATTCTAGAGATAGGAGCATATTCCAGAGGTGGCCTATTTCAGTACAGAAAGAAAAATATATATACACTTCACTGTTGCATTTATTTCTGCTGAAAGCGTTTACTGGCCTATTTCAGTGCAAAGAGAAAAATATATTCTCAGTTCACGTCGGCGGCGGTTATATGTCTTGAAAGCGTTTAGTGGCCTATTTCAGTACAAAAAGGAAAAATATATACGCATTTCAATTCTGCAGTTATATGTGGTGAAAGCGTTCAGTGTCCGTTATATGTGGTAAAATCTTTATTGACGTATTTCGGTCGAAGTTATATGTGGTAAAACCTTTTGGGATGTATTTCGGTCGCAAACCAATTTTATTCAGCGTTCAGCGCTGCATTTATATGCGGTAAAATCTTTATTGACGCATTTCGGTCTAAAAACATATTTTATTCAGCATTCAGTGCTGTCGTTATATGCAGTAAAATCTTTATTGACGTATTTCGGTCGAAAAACAAAATTTATTCAGCGGTCAGCGCTGCGGTTATATGCGGCAAAATCTTTAGTGACGTATCTTGATGAACTTTCCGAGTCTTCAAGGCTCAAAGCTATCTTGACGCTTTGTCTTCTCATTGTCTGTAGCTACTAGCGGCATGTTCATGCCAGGCAGGTTCACCCAGAAGTATCTTGGTCAATGAGCAGCCAATGCCGCACTTGCATCAATCTTGACAGGATTCGTCTCCAGGTGGAGAGAAATTGTTTTTTGGAATGCTTCCTCCATCGTAACCACGTCCTTGAATAAACTGAAGACTGGCGGATTCTCTCCTGTCTTAGGCAACACGTAATTTTTGTTATTACATTTATTAAATATTGAATATTAAATTGAACCAAAACTTGATTAAAATTATAAGAAAGTAAACTTAAATTCGCCAATATCTTATCCCAATCTTCGAGGGAAATTCACGGACAATCAATTTGCCAAGCCTTTTGTGCTTGAGAACGTGTATTATTAAAGGGAACCTGTCACCGGGATTTTGTGTATAGAGCTGAGGACATGGGTTGCTAGATGGCCGCAAGCACATCCGCAATACCCAGTCCCCATAGCTCTGTGTGCTTTTATTGTGTAAAAAAAGAAAAAAAAAAAGATTTAATACATATGCAAATTAACCTGAGATGAGTCCTGTCCCTGACTCATCTCACGTACAGGACTCATCTCAGGTTAATTTGCATATGTATCAAATAGTTTTTTTTACACAATAAAAGCACATACTTTATAAAGTTGAGAAATTTTTATATTCTGTTCTATTCCATATTCCCTAAAAATGAATAGACGAAGCGGACACTCTTTGGCCTCCTCATGCTGCTGCCACCTCCATAATCTCTCATCGTCGTGCCACTCTCTGGCCCCCTCATGCTACTGCCACCTTTGTAATCTCTTGTCGTCGTGCCACTCTGTAGCCTCCTCATGCTGTGGCCTCCTGATGCTGCCGCCACCTCCACACTATGTCACCTTGCCACTCTGTGGTCTCCTGATGCTGCTGCCACCTCCACACTCAGTCATTGTGTCACCATGTGGCCTCCTTCTGATGCTGCTGCCGCCGTCACCTCTACGATCTCTCGTCGTCGTGCCACTCTCTGCCCCCGCATGCTGCTGCCACCTCTGCAATCTCTCGTCATCGTGCCACTCTGTGGCCTCCTCATGCTGCTGCCACCTCCACACTATTTCACCTTGCCACTCTGTGGCCTCCTGATGCTGCCTCCACACTATGTCATTGTGCCACTCGGTGGCTTCCTCATACTGCTGCCACCTACACACTCAGTCATTGTGCCACTTGGTGGCCTCCTTATACTGTCACCACCTCCAAACTCTGCCATTGTGCCACTCGGTGGTCTTTTCCTGATGCTGCTACTGCTGCTGCCGCCACCTCCAGACTCTGTCTTTGTGCCACTTGGTGGCTTCCTCATACTGCTGCTACCTCCACACTCTGTCATTGTGCCACTCGGTGGCCTCCTCATACTGCCGCCACCTCCACACTCTGTCATTGTGCCACTCGGTGGCCTTCTCCTGATGCTGCTACTGCCACCTCCAGATTCTGTCATTGTGCCATTCGGTGGCTTCCTCATACTGCTGCCACTTCCACACTCGGTCATTGTGCCACTCGGTGGCCTCCTAATACTGCTGCAAACTCCAGACTCTGTCATTGTGCCACCCGGTGGCTTCCTCATACTGCCGCTACCTCCACACTCTGTCATTGTGCCATTCGGTGGCCTCCTCATACTGCCGCTACCTCCACACTCTGTCATTGTGCCACTCGGTGGCCTTCTCCTGATGCTGCTACTGCTGCTGCTGCTGCCACCTCCAGATTCTGTCATTGTGCCACTCGGTGGCTTCCTCATTCTGCTGCCACCTCCACACTCGGTCATTGTTTTAAATCTATTTTAGTATTACCACAAAGGGATCAGATTTGACCCCATTTAGCATTTACCAGATATTTTACTCATCTGTCAATGCAGTGGGGGTCACTGCACTTTTTTTTAAAGATAAAAACTGTATTAAAAATATGTATTATTTTTTTATTTATGAACTTTTTTTAAACTTTTTTATTTATCGTTCATATAGCACAGTACAAAACGTGTTTTTTTTGTAGTAACATACTTATTCAACCTAATGCTGGTTGTTTTAGGCCCTGTAGGTGTATAAAGATAGCAGATCTAGCTCGGGCCTTCTTTAGGCTCCCTGTTGCCATGACAGCTCACCGATAGAGATGATAATCGCTCTTTGAAACTACTTAGATACTGTGCTCACTAGAAGATTACATTTCTGGGATTAGAGTTTTCTTTGATTTGCTTATTTAATGTATACCTTGTGATCTACATCAAAATGGAAGCAGAGAGGTGTGGTCACATACAGAGTTTTGGAATCGGGTATGACATTGAAAGGAGGATATATTACAAAGGTGGTTAATTTTTGATGCTATTGAAAAATAACTACCATCTGGTTGCTCAGATAACCTTTATCACCTATGTCCTATGTTATGCTGTATAAGTAGGATAGCTCCTGAAAAACTAGGAAAACTATAGGCAACAATATATGATTACGCTGAGCAAGCAAACACATGTACGATGTAAAACTAATGTCAACTCCAAGGTTAATTTTCTTTAAAACTTGATGAAATGAACCAAGTGGTCACTCGGTACTAAGGGCCCATTTACATGGTCTGATACTCAAAAATAGGGTCATTAACCGCTTGTTAAAAATTAATTGTTTGTCTACAGTAAATCCGTGATTAAGCAAGGCAATGTGCTGGTATAAATGACGAATCACCAAACAAACAAGTGTTTCTTAAAACTGGCACGATTTGGGGCGTGTAAAAGATCCTTAAAGGGGTTTTCTAGTATTTATAAATGGCCAATCCCCAGGATAAGTAATCAATATCAGATCTGTAGGGGTCTGACACCTGGCACTGTTCAGTTGCATTGGAGAACTGGAAACTATACAGTGAACAGAGTGGGAAGCAGAAAGATTTGTCCACTGTGTAGTAGCTGTGCCAAGGTCCTGCAGCTCTATTCCCATTTCGTCAGCTAAATTGCGGCACAGCAGCCATGAAACTGCAAAGTGGACGAGCCTTATATCTACTGTATAGTTTGCTGAAATAGCAACTCCCCCCCTTCCCACACACACACACAATATATGTTGTTTATATGATCCTTATATCCAAATCCTCCTCCAAAAACTAATTGTTGCCCACTTATTATTGAGGACCTTTAAAATATTTATTCTATCAAGACCACCTTCTGGTATAGTTTTATAGTGAAACAACTTGTAGCTTTTAAATGTAGAATTTCTTTTATATACATTCATGTAAGAGGGTCTGTTTTTAGTGTGTGGCCCTTGACCATGACACACTACCATATTCAAGGTGCACCTTGAATATGGTAGTCCACTGTCCATCTTTCATGCAGCGGTTGGGTTAGAGGTGGCCCCCACACTACGCTGGATCTTCCAGAAACCATTGAGGTGTCACCACATACTGCTACTCTCTGGAGGGGACAGTAAGTTGTGGTGCACCCCTATGGGAAATAATTCCAGAGAGTCTGCAGTAAACCAGTGTACTTCTTTACTGGAGGAACTCAAATGCAAAGCAATGCAGGCAACTCATTGAGCTAGCATCTCACGTCACGCTTCTGGTAGCAGAAGTTTTTTTTTGCTGAAGAAAGGCCTGAACTTGCTGTCTCTCCCTTTCCAAGACAGCTGGTATATCTGTCTCAGCATCTTCTTCTGTTCACTTTTGCTGTCTGCCAGAGTCTCTCCTACTGAACACTGGTCCCTATTTGCAGACTACAGGGGGCTCTGACTGTTCTACTTTTATAACTTACTAGCTTATGACCCGGCGTTGCTCGGGTATTTATTTATTGCAATTTTATATTAAATAACAGTGACTTTCACAATGGCCGCCCCTTTAACGGTGACCGCTCCTTTAACAGTCACTTTCACAGTGGCCAACCTCTTTAATGGTGACCGCCCGTTTAACAGTGACTTTCTTAGTGGCCGCCCGTTAACGGTGACCGCCCATTTAACAGTGACTTTTGCGGTGGCCGCCCCTTTAAAGGTGACAACCCCTTTAACAGTGACTTTCACTGTGGCCGCACCTTTAACGGTGACTGCCCCTTTTAACGATGACTTTCCCAGTGGCCGCCCCTTTAATGGTGACAGCCCCTTCAACAGTGACTTCGGTGATCGCCCCTTTAACAGTGACTTTCATAGTGGCCGCACCTTTAACGGTGACTGCCCCTTTTAACGATGACTTTCCCAGTGGCCGCCCCTTTAATGGTGACAGCCCCTTCAACAGTGACTTCGGTGATCGCCCCTTTAACAGTGACTTTCATAGTGGCCGCCCCTTTAACAGTGACTTTCACAGTGACAGCCCCTTTAACAGTGACTTCGGTAACCTCCCCTTTAACAGTGACTTTCACTGTGGCTGCCCATTTAACGGTGACTGCCCCTTTAACAGAGACTTATACAGTGACCGCCCCTTTAACCTTGACCACCCCTTTAACAGTGACTTTTTATACGGCGGCTGCCCTTTTAACAGTGACTCTCATAGTGGCCGCCCCTTTAGCAGTTACCGCCCCTTTAACAGTGGCTTCTATGGGGACCACCCCTTTAACAGTGACTTTCATGGTGGCTGCCCCTTTAACAGTGGCCGCCCCTTTAACAATGAATTTAACAGTGGCTGCCCCTTTAACAGTGACCGCCCCCTTAACAGTGACTTTCACAGTGGCCATCCCTTTAACAGTGACCGCCCCTTTAACAGTGACCTCTACGGTGCCCGCCCCTTTAACAGTGAACTCCACGGTGCCATCCGTTTAATAGTGGCCCCTGCCCTCCCATGCATGTAGCCGTGTAGTTGTGCCGTCATAGTTCATATGACTGAATATTTAAGGACCTGCGAACTGCTAAAACCTGTGATCAGTTGTTATGGCAACCTGAAGTAGGACCTGTGAGCTTCTATTGGCTGATAAGGGACATGTGAGCGTGTGTATGGCAGTTAGGATTTACGGAAGTGAAAGGCTGGCAGGCTTTTATTGGCTAATGCAGGTCATTTTTTGGGAATATCTCGGGAATAGTACGTCCTAGAGAGCTGAGACCCCTGCAAGATTTCTTTCCAGGTAGCAAGGGATGTGTATACCAAGTTTTGTTGAAATGGATGGTTGCGTTTTTGAGTTTTCGCGGAACTTACACACATACATACATACATCCTTTTTTATATATATTGATAAAGAACCTTTAATTGGGAAGGGTGAAGCTAAAGACCCAAAACCTAACAGAAACAATGTTGCAGTTCAAGACTGTGATAAACATGTATAGGGCTTCATTACATGTCAATGGGAATGACTAAGCAGTTTTATATCATAAATAACGTCTGACAGAGTTAAATCAGAAGGTAAACCAGACTGTCAAAAGGTCACTGTGTGTGGTTTTCTCTCTCCAAAGCTCAACTCTTCATAGTCTCTTATAAGAGTAGTTGAAAGTTACTAACTTCTCAGTTCACAGGCTTGAAATCCCCATAGTCTCTTAGTATGAACTGTCTGTGCATTAACACTTTCCACAATCCAGTGCAAATCCAGTGCAATAACTGCAAATTAACAGCATATAGCCTATAAAATACAATTCAACAGTATGAAACAGTACAAGTGCAAAAAAGGGCACTACATACATACAATGGTAAAGGATCCTATCACGGGCCTTATTGCTTTGGCACCAGACTGATTACTACTTTTGCAAAATGAACACACAATAACCACACTCAAAGCGTGCCTCCAATTATAAAGCAACCTTGTATAAATAAATAGTGCAGGTGAATATAAGAAACTTTGTAATATATCTTATTAAAGAAAAATGCTTCTATCTACTTTTATCAGGCTGCTTTGCGCTTTCCTGCTTTTGACACTGGAGTCTATGGAGGTGGGATGGGATATCAAGCACAACCACTCTGCAACTGAGATTTGTAAACTGTAAGAAGGCAGCAAGGTTCACCTGAGGATTGGTTATCAGTATAAAAAAAAAGTTAGAAAACCCCTTTAAATTGATTTACATGGTAACTGATTTACTTTGCAGATTCATCTAAATTTCAAGATCACTAACAATTATGTCACACTCTACATTTAACCTGGCGTAAAAATATACAAAAACACAATATACACACATAATCAGTAATTCATTTGGATAGAAAATCTTTATTATTCCAGAATTGGATTTGAATCTATTTTTGTGGTACCGCGATGGGATCAAATTGAACCCCATTTAACATTTAGTTATCAATTGTAATATGTTGCTCACCTACCAGTATACAGCAGGGTCATAGCTGGTAAAAAAAAGCATTATTGGCTTTTTGCCATAAATACTAAAATGTTATACCATCTAATGTCTGATAAAATTATCCATATAAAGTATAAATAGTAAGGTGCCCTTTAAGAGTTAATAAGATGTTCCCACTTAAGAAATTGACATTATATCCCTGATATGTCTCCATTTGCTAATCAGTGGGGATACAACTCCCAACAACTGCTCACATGTAGGGACCATCGTGCTATGTGGACTAACACAGGTCCTTCAGTTTTTGTATTGTATTAATTTTTGCACAGTGCCACTTCGGTCTACTGCAACTTGGATGAAACTATGTTGCAGCTCTCTATACAGCTCTTGGTAGTGGTCCCAAGGGAAAAGCAGAAGCAGAAGACTCACAATATACCATATACAGTGCCTTGCAAAAGCATTCACCCCCCCCCCCCCTTGACTTTTTTCATGTTTTTGGTGCCTCACAACCTGGAATTAACATGGATTGTTTGAGGATTTGCATCATGTAATTTACAGAACATGCCCACAACTTTAAATGTTTTTTTAATTTTTATTGTGAAGCAAACAACAAATAGGACAAAATAACAGAAAAAGTCAATGTACAAACCGGATTCCAAAAAAGTTGGGACACTAAACAAATCGTGAATAAAAACTGAATGCAATGATGTGGAGGTGCCAACTTCTAATATTTTATTCAGAATAGAACATAAATCACGGAACAAAAGTTTAAACTGAGAAAATGTACAATTTTAAGGGAAAAATATGTTGAATCAGATGTGAATCCGGTTTGTACATAACTATTCACCCCCCTAAAGTCAATACTTTGTAGAACCACCTTTTGCGGCAATCACAGCTCCAAGTCGCTTAGGAAAAGTCTCTATGAGCAGTTGCCACATCTTACCACTGGGATTTTTGCCCATTCCTCCTTGCAAAACTGCTCCAGCTCCTTCAGGTTGGATGTTTGCGCTTGTGAACAGCAATCTTTAAGTCTGACCACAGATTTTCTAGGATTGAGATCTGGGCTGTGACTCGGCCATTCCAACACATTTACATGTTTCCCCTTAAACCACTCAAGTGTTGCTTTAGCTGTGTGTTTGGGGTCATTGTCCTACTGGAAGGTGAACCTCCGTCCTAGCCTCAAAACACGCACAGAGTGGTACATGTTTTGCTCAAGAATATCCCTGTATTTAGCACCATCCATCTTTCCCTCAACTCTGACAAGTTTACCAGTCCTGGCTGCCGAAAAACATCCCCATAGCATGATGCTGCCACCACCACCATGTTTCACTGTGGGGAGGGTGTTCTTTGGGTGATGTAATGTGTTGGGTTTGCTCCAGACATAGCGTTTTCTTTGATGGCCAAAAAGTTAAATTTTTGTCTCATCAGACCAGAGCACCTTTCTCCATCCATTTTGGTCAGATTTGCTGTTGTGCCATGTTCTTTCCATTTGGTTATCATAGATTTGATGGTGCTCATGGCGATCATCAAAGATTTGGATATTTTTTTATAACCTAACCCTGACTTGTACTTCTCAACAACATTGTCGCTTACTTGTTTGGAGAGTTCCTTGGTCTTTATGGCAGTGTTTGGTTAGTGATGCCTCTTGCTTAGGTGTTGCAGCCTCTGGGGTTTTTAAAAAAAGGTGTGTATATGTAATGACAGATCATGTGACACTTAGATAGCACACAGGTGGACATCATTTCACTAATTATGTGACTTCTGAAGGTAATTGGTTGCACCGGAGCTTTTTATGGGCTTCCGAACAACGGGGGTGAATACATGCGCACATGCCAATTTTCTGCTTTCTATTTGTAAATCATAGTTTTATTTATATATTTTTCTCATTTCACTTCACAAACTTAGACTATTGTGTTCTGATCCATACATAAAATTCAGATTAACAAAACATTGAACTTAAGGCTGTAATGTAACAAAACACAAAAAAAGTCAAGGGGGGAGAATACTTTTGCAAGGCACTGGACATAATATACATATAACTAGAAGGTATTAGAAGATAGTAGCTTATATAGAGATGCAATAGCAATCATTTATATACAGTAATTATTATCAATTTGTAAGATTGAAACCTATTGGAACTTCAGCGTTCAAATCGAGATTGAATTCAAGTTTTGTAGTACAAGTGCAACCTTACATACATACATACAAGCCCCAAATATACAGTGGAAGAAATAGACATAGGTTTTATCATTGTGGTTACATTTGCACAACTAAGTTTCAAGGATTAACAGGAGGACTTCCAAATGAGCCCGAGGGAGATGATCGCCAGGAGCAGACTGGGTTGTACATGGACACCGCGGTTTGTACAAGTGTTTTCTAAAAGAATGGTCATCTCACCAAGGTGCCACACCTGGTGGGCAGGTTCACACATCTCTTTGGTGGAACAGCCACGTACGACTGTTGAGGTGGGAACCTTTCCTAGAAAATGATAGCACATGATTAACAGTGATAAAACCAATATATATGGATACTAATATTAAACTATATTGGAAAAACATGCAAAATATAACAAACAGAAATATACAAGAAAATTGGTAAGGTCTTGTTTAATGCAACATTGCTATGGGCAGAAAGTATAAAAATTAGCTCTCCTGGAAGAAAGAAAATGGACTCTCTGATGCCACCTGTTGGGGATAACTACCATGTAAGTCAACGTTGGACCTTTTAGCAGACCTTGGAACATGACTTGGGCTATAACTCAAACCAGAATTTTCTCTGTAAGGAAAAAATACAGATTCACAGACAACTGTTTCTGGATTTTTGCCCCTACTATTTTTGTTTATTGAAAGCTTAAGAATGTGAATTTCTTGACCCTGTGCAACAAATAAAATGTGTAGAATGTCACCCAAAAAGGTGCACTAGGATGCAGTCTATTGTAGCCCCTTTCCATAAGAGAAGGGCCCCCCATGGACAAATTCCCAACCCTCGGGACAGAAGGTTCCTGCAAGGGTTGGGGACTAGTGGTCATCAGCTGAAGCTGAATAGGGCCAGTCTTGTTCTGGCTTCTACTTGAGCTGCCTCCTCAGGGGTTGGCCAAGAGCCAAGTGAGACACCAAAGGGTTTGCAGGGGGTGTGAGGAACCAGATGGTCACAAGCTTCCCCCTCTAGTGATGAGCAGCATAGGCAATATTCGTTTTACGATATTTCACGAATTTTTGGCTTAATATTCGCCATACATTTTTAAATTCTAGAATTCGTGATCTCCAGTCATTATTTTCTTGATTGCGCAATACAGGCGTGGGTCACTTTTGCTAAATTTTTCAAGCTGCTAGAAGTTTTCTGAGACTGGAGAAAATGGTTGGCAGCAACTTTTGTGACTGTGAGGAAGAACTCCTGATCGGTGTAAATAATTTTACATTATAGCACTGTTTTTGATTACATTTCGCATGCATGGCAGAACAATAGCTTTATATGCAGATACAGTGCTCCAATATATTTGCAATTGCGCAACTCGGCACTAATGATGCGCATATTTTTTTGTGCAATACATGCAACCAGAGGCGGCTCTTCCATTAGGCCACTTAGGCCACTGCCTAAGGCCTCGCTCTGGTGGGGGCCTCGCTCAGGCTTCCACCCGCACCCAACACCGACGCAACCACAATTTTATTGGCTTACGGGTGGCCTGCAGACCAGTGCGCAGAGTGCTAAGTGGACTAATAAGATAACATAAGAGCCGTCGTGGCCAGGCCGCTCTGAACCCCTCTGCTCTCTGCCTCTTTAAGAGAGCAGTGGCTGCTGGGGTTTGGAGCGTGCCACCCCACAGGCACGTCTTCTCTGACTGAACGCAACTCCAGCCCCGCCCTCAGAGTGCAGCGCAGCCAGGGAGAAGGAGCCAGGGTCCTGCTTCACCTCACCTCACTCAGTGTCCGTGTCTGGCTGTCGCCGGCGCCCGAAGACAGCAAGTGGACTGTGGACTGGTGCCCGAAGAAGAAGCCCAAGGTCAGGTCATCTGACTCAGGTGTGTGTCCTGCTGGCCGCTGCGCCCCCCTTACCCTGGCTGGCCTGATGATAATAACTTACTGACTGGTGCCAGTAATGTGCCCATGGAGGAGGAAAAACGTGCAATTTGGGGGGGGGGGGGGGGAAGATGTGCCGCTGCCAGCCTGCCAGGCCCATGGAGGGGGAGAATTGTGCCATAGGGGGGTAAGATGTGCTGCTGCCCGGCCGATGGAGGGGGATAAATGTGAAATAGGGGGGGGGGGGAGTGCTGCCATGGAGGGGGGGGAGAAATGTGACACGAAGGGGGTGATGTAAAAAGGAGGGGGTGATGTGACATGAAGGGGGAGAAATGTGCCATGGGGGTGTAAGATGTGCTGCTGCCAGCCTACCAGGCCCATGCAGGGGGAGAAATGTGCTATGGGGGGGGTAAGATGTGCCGCTGCAAGTCTGCCAGGCCCATGGAGGGGGAGAAATGTGCCATGGGGGGGGTAAAATGTGCTGCTGCCAGCCTTCTAGGCCCATGGAGGGGGAGAAATGTGCCATGGGGGGGTAAGATGTGCCGCTGCCAGCCTGCCAGGCCCATGGAGGGGGAGAATTGTACCATAGGGGGGTAAGATGTGCTGCTGTCCGGCCGATGGAGGGGGAAAAATGTGAAATAGGGGGGGAGGAGTGCTGCCATGGAGGGGGGGGGGGAGAAATGTGACACAAAGGGGGTGATGTAAAAAGGAGGGGGTGATTTGACATGAAGGGGGAGAAATGTGCCATGGGGGGGTAAGATGTGCTGCTGCCAGCCTGCCAGGCCCATGCAGGGGGAGAAATGTGCCATGGGGGGGGGGGGGGGTAAGATGTGCCGCTGCAAGTCTGCCAGGCCCATGGAGGGGGAGATATGTGCCATTGGGGGGGTAAGATGTGCGCTGCCAGCCTGCCTGGCCCATTGAAGGGGAGAAATGTGCTATGGGGGGGTAAGATGTGCTGCTGCCAGGCCGATAGAGGGGGAGAAATGTGCCATGGGGGGGAGGAGTGCTGCCATGGAGGGGGGGGGGAGAAATGTGACTTGAAGGGGGTGATGTAAAAAGGAGGGGGTGATGTGACATGGAGGGGGAGAAATGTGACATGGATAGAGTTGGAGTAATGTGACATTAAGGCCAGGGGGCATCATTGGGGGACACTTTTTACTGGCACATTATTAGGTGGCACTATAGGGGCCTCTACTGAGGCCACAAAGAAGGGGTATGTTATATGGAGGGCTCTGTACAGTGGCATTTTAAACCGGGACACATTAAGGTGGGTACTATGGGGAAGGGGGTAGAGGAGTACTATGGGGTCATCTTTCTCATTAGGATAAAACACAACATCAGCTCGACCGAGCCCCCCAAAGGGCCTCATGTTCGAGTTTCGCCTAAGGCCTCACAAAGTCACAAAGTCTAAAGCCGCCTCTGCATGCAACTTCACATTTTATCAGGTCTGAGTAGATATTACTGATTGGTGACATCACAGCACTATGTCTGTAGCATGTATGTATGGACAGCAGAGAAACAGTAATTCCTATCACACTCCATAACACCCTGCACTGGAACCTATCAGCTACATTGTATCACTATCTAACCTAAACTGACTATCTCCCACTAACTATCTGTATTATATATATGAGCTATTTAACTATCTAATGTAATTGAATAAGGATCTAGACGACTCAGCAAAGCACAGAGCACAGCAATGACACTGCTGTCTCTCTCAGAACTGCAAAAAACAGCAGAAAATGGCTGCTGGAGAGTTTCCTATATAGTAAGGGGTAGGCAACTTTCCTATTCGTTGCTAGGGATGTTGCTAAGCTCAGACAAAGATATTGCAGCCTTCTCATTGGCCCACAAGCAAGAAGCAGTGAGGGTACTTCTAGAATACCCTAGTGAGGGTACTTCTAAAATCTAGAATATTCGCGATTACGAATATATAGCACTATATTCTATATTGTTGCAAATTCTCGAATTGCCGATATTCACGATAAAAATTTGCGATTAGAATATTCACGATCAACACTATTCCCCTCCTCCCCAACCTCAAAGGTTAGCCCATAAGGGTTCCACAACCCTGGAAGTCCTAGGGACAAACAAATGAGGAAAGTGAACACCCAGTCAACAGTCATTTTCACCTTAAGGACCAGGCCATCAGGTCTGAAGTCACTTTGTGAGGTTTACATAATAGAAACCACCCAAAAATGACCCTTCTAGAAACTACACCCCTCAAGGTATTCAAAACAGATTTTACAAACGTCGTTAACAATTTAGGTGTTCCACAAGAGTTATTGGCAAATGGAGATGAAATGTAAGAATTTAAATTTTTGGGCTAATTTTCCATTTTAATAAATTTTTTCCAGTAACAAAGCAAGGGTTAACAGCCAAACAAAACTCAATATTTATTGCCCAATTCTGTAGTTTGCAGAAACACCCCATATGTGTCCGTAAACTACTATACAGCCACATGGTAGGGCGTAGAGGGAAAGGTGCGCTGTGTGGTTTTTAGAAGGCAGATTTTGCTGGACTGGTTAATTTACACCATGTCCCATTTGAAGCCCCCCTGATGAACCCCTAGAGTAGAAACTCCATAAAAGTGACCCCATCTAAGAAACTACACCCCTCAAGGTATTCGAAACTGATTTTACAAATGTCGTTAACCCTTTAGGTGTTCCACAAGAGTTTTTGGTAAATGGAGATGAAATTTAAGAATTTGCTAAAAATTGAAAATTTGCCCAAAAAATGTTTTGGCACAGTTTTTATTTCATTTTTTTGACCGTGTTCATCTGAGGGGTTAGGTCATGGGGTATTTTAATAAAGTAGATTCTTATGGACGCGGCGATACCTAATATGTCTACTTTTTATTTATTTATTAAGGTTTTACACTATATTATCCTTTTATAAACAAAAAAAACTTTTTAGTATCTCCATAGTCTACGAGTCAGTTTTTTTTTTGTTTTTAGGCGATTATCTTAGGTAGGGGCTCATTTTTTGCGGGATGAGAGGACGGTTTTATTGGCACTATTTTAGGGGGCATATGACTTTTTGATCGCTTTCTATTACACTATTTGTGATGTAAGGTGACAAAAAAATACCTTTTTATTTTTTTACCGTGTTCATCTAAGGGGTTATGTCATGGGGTATTTTTATAGAGCAGATTCTTACGGACGCGGCGTAGTTTTACAAAATATATATATTTTTTGTTGTTTTAGTGTCTCAAGTCTGAGAACCATTTTATTTTTTTGTCAGTGGCTAAATTGGGGAAGGGGAATATAATTTTAGTACTCCATGGAAGTGTGGTACTCCCTGAAGCAACCATTAATGCAGAGGCCCGGATGATTGGGGCACGTGTCACACTGAGTAGTGGTGTCCTTCCGTATCCCCTTCCTGTGACACACTCTGCACCTTTTTTTGGGTCCGTCCCTTCTTTCCAGTATGGGGGACCACACCTGGAAAGTGTTGGCCAGGGACGATCCAGGCGCCTCCAGTTCCCGAGGTACTCCGGCCTGCTCTTTCCCGGTCCGAAAAGATCAGGTCCTTGAGGACTGCCTCATAGAACTGAAGGAATTTCCCTGTGTTGCCAGCGCTCCGGGACAGCACAAAAGAGTTGTACAAGGCAACCTGTACCAAGTAGACCGCAACTTTTTTGTACCATGCCCGGGTTTTGCGCATGGCATTATATGGCTTGAGGACTTGATCAGAGAGATCAACTCCTCCCATATACCGATTGTAGTCGACGATACAATCTGGCTTGAGGACCGTTGCCGCGGTACCTCGCACAGGGACAGGAGTGAGGCCGTTACTGTGAATTGTGGACAGTACAATGACATCCCTCTTGTCCTTATATCTCACCAGCAACAGGTTTCCACTGGAGGGGGTGGGTAGGGAGGCCGCGTTGATTTTTCCTCACGGTCGCACAAGTGGACGTGGATTTGGCGGCGAGGGACTGGAACAAGGGGATACTAGTATAAAAGTTATTCACGTACAGGTGGTAACCCTTATCTAGCAGTGGGTGCATAAGGTCCCACACAAGTTTCTCGCTAACACCCAGAGTGGGGGGACATTCTGGGGGTTGATTACGGGAATCTTGCCCCTCGTACAGGTACATAGGCCTGCACAAATTTGACCCCAAATTGATTGATGACCGGCCTGATTTTGTACAGGCGGTCATAGGCAGGATCACCTTGGGGGGGACATGCTGCATTATCTGCATAATGCAGGCATTTCCAGATTGCCTCAAACCGGGAGCGTGTCATGGCCATACTATAAAGTGTGGTCTGCTAGAGGACATCCCCACTCCAGTAATGCCTGACACTAGGTTTTTTGACTAGGCCCATGTGCAGCACGAGGCCCCAAAACTTTCTCATCTCGGCTGCACTGACCGGAGTCCAGCCACCGGCCCTAGCCAAAAAGAAGCCCGGGTGTTGAGAATCGAACTGTTGGGCGTACAGGTTTGTTTGCTCCACCATCAGATTTACAAAGTGGTCACTGAAAAAAAGAATAAAGTAGTCATATTCAGTGAAGCCTACTGTGGAAATCTGGATTCCTGGTTGGCCTACAAAATCAGGAATCGCGGGCTCAAAATGCTCTGGGGTACACCATGCAAGTTCACCGGTGGGGGATCTGGTGGACTTAACTGGTGGGCCGGAAAACTAGTACGAGCCCCAGAGCTGCTCGTACTAGTGTGGGCCACAGGGTCCCTAGCATGGCAATCCCCTTGCTCCGCCTTGGGGGCTCATCATCACTAGATGATGATGAGGACGCGGATGACCAAAGGAAAGTGGGGTCATCCTCGTCCTCACTGGGGCTCTCGGACTCGGAGGCAAGCTGGGCGTATGCCTCCTCGGCCGAGAACATCCGGCGGGCCATAGGGGAGTGTGTGTGTGTATGTGCGTGCGTGTTAACCTTTATTTGGTGTGCGTGTGTGTGGGGGCACGGGTGTTCACGGACTTACCCTAAACCTAACAGACAAAAAAAAATAGTTAAAAAAAGACCAAAAAAATTTGAAAAAAAATAACTAAAAAATTCTAACTTGCTGATCAACCGTCCGAAGATGGCTGGATGCTAAGAGTGCCGGCCACAGTCAGCGTACGCAGAAAAAAATAAAGTAATCCTTGCGCCCCAAAAAAAGTTGGGGTGGGGGGGCAGGGGGGCAAGCTGCAGCACCCCTGGGGGGGGGTCTAGGGTCATGTGTATTGAGATTTTAGCAGACCTTGGAACATGACTTTGCTATAAGACAAAACAGAACTTTTTTCACAGACAGTGTTTCTGGCTTTTTCCGCCTCATCAGTTCAGAACAGTGTACTGGTTAGGCTGGGTGAGATGCCATTGAAGTGGATCTTGGAAAATAAAGTTTCTATGCAGACTGGCTTAGGGAGATTTATAGGTCATGCAAAGCTCTCTGGGAAAAAGGTATGCAAATTATTTATCCTAGAAGAAGGAAAACTGTCTCTCTGTTGCCACTTATTGGGGATAACTGTCCTATAAGCCTCTACTCCAACTTCATAGTTTCCATAATGGACATGGTATAACTATCCAGTGGCACGAACAGAGATGGAAGTGTTTATAGCAGCAGATCTCATTGAGTCCAACAAGTGTTCCCTATAAACAGCTCCAATGATGCCAAATTTTTGAAAGAAAGCAGATCTGGTTCTGTATATATGTAGTCACATGATATATCACATGATCACAGCAGGATCGCAGAATTTGGTTTCTACCAAACACATGAATTAGATATTATACATTGTTTTACCTGTTCTAGTCGTGAGTTGATTTATGCACGTAGTCTCACTTCCTAAACAGTCGGTGAGCAGGTTGGTGTCACAGGACTTAGAATTTGGGGTAAAACATGTTTTACATGACAAGCCATTTTTTTCATTCGAGTCTGAAGGAACTACAAAGAAATATCAGTAAGTATAATCAATCAAGCAAGAGCAAAATACTGTATAAAATATGACAATCTGACACTAAAATCCACAATCTAACATTACCACCATTTAAAATGCCCCTTTAAAGGCTGCCGGCAGTCACATTCCTTCATGCATGGAATATAAGCTAAAGCAGCTCATCAAACATGAACAGGTGCTTTAAAGGGGTCGGAGCTTGTTTTTTTCTGATGCAAAGCTTCAAATCTCCTGCTTATAGAAAACATGATAAAATTGCCTGCAGCCACCACTAGAGGGAGCTGGCCGCAGACAAATTCATTATTGAGTTTAAATGGGTTGTGCAAAGTTTTCAAATCATCCCCGATCCACAGAATAGGGGATGACTAACTGATCAGATGGGGTACAATGGTTAGGATCCTCACTCTTCCTGGGAATGAGGTTTCAAGATCCCGAGAATGAGGTCCAGTTTTCCTGCGAGCTGCACATGTGCATTGTCACTCTATTAATTATCTATGTGACTGCCAGAGATAGTGGAGAACAGCACTCAGTTATTTTTGGTGGTCCCATGGAGAATGAGTGGAGCAGCAGGGCACATGCTTGGCTTGTCGCTCCATCTGGACCTCTGTACTCAGGATCAGAACTCCCGTTCTAGGTATCTTTAGGGGTCCACCTGGTTGGAACTCCACTGAACAGATATCCCCTCAAATACTCAATTGACTAGAATGTGAATACTCCATTATTGATAAATGTGCCCCTAGATCTTGGAATAAGAAGCTGTTTGGGAGCCCCCTAGGTGTGAAGAACTTTACACAACAACATGGACATTTGATGTAGAGTCGCTGCATTTTTGATGATCCCAAGATCGTATCCCTTAATGACTAGAAAATCATTAGTTAAATTTATACCACATGGAGAACTTACGGACAGGATTGGCAGGTGTACAATCATTGGTCTTGCAGCAGGTAGTCCCGGTCTTTATCCTACCATTGGGAAGGCTGATACTCCCAGTCTTCGAGCACAATTTGTTTGGTGCACATTGCCGGATATACATTTTGGCTATTTCCATTCCACCTAGAAATGAGGACATGTTTATTTAGTTTGGGCTTCCAAACCTCAGAAGCAATGGTGACCCTTTGAGTTAAGGGAGGTTCTAGTAAGGACAAGGATGGAGAAAGGAACATAAGATCGGTGGAATGGCGGAAGGCAAGTTAAGGATCAGGATTTTGGCGAAGGGGAAAGGTTGAGAGGGAAGGGTTGGAATAGATTAGAGATTTGGAAGTTCACAAGGTTTTTTATTTTCAGGGCCCCCTCAACAGTATTATGCAGTTAGATTATACTGTATACAGTGACACTATATACAGTGACATGAAATACAGTATGAACATGTAGGAATGGGAATGAGTGGCTGCCGGGCATGGTCTGAGAGAGCGATCTTGACTAGCCAAGAAGTCCTTTCCAGCATTCTTCCCTCCCTTGTTTTTTCTGGGCCCGCGCCCAGACTGCCTGCAGCTTCAGGTCATAGTGCGTGCATAACGTCCTGACGCTGTACGCAGTCAGGACAGTACAGTGTGGGACACGGAGAAGATAAAGCAGGGAGAGGTGAGTGCAAACAGCACATCACTCCCCTGCCTCCTGCAGACTAGTGAGCTCTTCCATAATGGAATCACTCACTAGTATTCACTTTATAAGACACACTGCGTCTTATAAAGTAAAAAATATGGTAATTGGCAGTGCAACCATTGTGACCCCTATAGCTATGCCGCTGCCTAGGAGCCCTTAGTGGCCACCATAAAACCATGTGTTTGTGGTCACAAAAGGGCTTAAGGAGTTTGCTGGGAGAACGGAAAATAGTTAAAGGGGTAATCCAACCTCTATAAGGACCCCCCAATGCCCAGGCCCCTTGTATACATTATACGTATCTGCTCCTCGACACCCACGTCTCTCCAGATCTCCCCGTCACTCGGATAAAAACATCCTGCAACAGGGGGAACAGTCAATAGCAGGCCACGATGGAGACAAGCCTCCCTAGCATCATGGGTGACACAGCGGCGGCCGTGCAGGGATCCAGAGCAAAGCAGGTGGTGGGGAGCAGGTAAGTATAATGTATATGAGGGGCCAGGCATTGGAGGGGTCATTATTGGGGTTGGATTATCCCTTTAAGCACACAAAAATTGTCTTTAGTATTAATTTTTAAGGATTTACAAATTTCAACAATGTAGCATTTTTAGAGCAGGTAGAGAGCAAGAAGAGAGGCCAACATGAGACGGGTTGAGGAAGATGGAGGATAAAAGGTGAGAGAGATAAGATATAAAAGAAGGAGATGAGAGGGAGGCGAGGATGTGGCTGGGAACATCTAATGGGCATGTGAGGGAAGGAGCAGAAGGATCCCCTGTAACGTTTTGTACCTACCCATTGATGTAAGGATGTAAGTGGAAATACAAGAATCATCTCCAGACGAGCAGACCTTCGATGTTCCATTACATATAGTGCCCTCCTGTGACATACATTCAATGCATGACAGAGAATAACCTGCAGGACAAAAATATTAATGAATATTGTGATGAATACCGTACCCCGACTGACGTCGGACGTCAACTACGTAGAGCCAGTGAGATATGATATGGTCACGGGTTACCAAGGCGTGACATTACACCCTCCTGGAGGAGCGGGTAAGGTCAGTCTTGGTACAGTTTTCACAGACTCCTCCTTTCCACAGGGGAATAGAGAGGCAACAAACTGAGAGAGCCTTTTCACTGCCCCAGGAAAGCAGCGCGTTCTCAGCCCGGGAAGACTGCCACCATTTTCTTGTTTTATCTAAGCCCGGTCAGCTAATGGGATTATATAGGGTAAGAAACCAACCCACGGTAGTGTATAACTAGGCCGAAACGCGGACGTAGGGATTCATGATCGAGATACAAGATAGCACAAGATTAAATTATATATTTAATCGCCTTAAGGGCTCACTAGAAATAACACTATACACACAAAGAATATATACAGTGGTCTGAGGTTACAAATACAGATGGCGTGGTACAAACAGGGTTAAGCAGAACAAAAGTCAGTTTACCAGGTATAGGAGTTCTTTGGGTGGAGAAGAGTTCTTAGCTGTGGTCACATGGGAAGCCGTGATATCAGCTGGTTGCAGGTCCCTCTAAACACATGGCACGATGTGACCTCCCTTCAGAGAAAGACACGCACGCTTGCTGGCACAAGCCTTTTAACCTGTAGCAGGCCCCTCCCCTCCCGGCCTCTGGGAGGGGTCCACCATCCCTCTTCTGGGCTGGCAGCAAATGACCCACAAAACATTTTAGGGTTCATAGCTCCAGACCAGAAGGTCACAGGGAGATGGTTCTGGGACCAATGGACCCGCATGGGTTCCAACTACAAGTAGAGTCCAAACCTAGTACCGTTATGTGGTTTCTGTGGGGAGATATGTATATCCCCCCTCCCTGGCATCCCATGACTGACAGTAAATATGAATCCATATTCCTCACAAATATCCATTATGAATTTTTCAAAAACATCTCAGAAAAAAAAAGAAAACATTGCAATTAGAGGAAAATAACGGCACATTATAAAACAAGCAAAACACTGTAGGACACATTATAACCATAGTTCATGACCAGAAACATTTTGCTTCTTTGTTAAATTCTGATAACCTGTTGGCCATACATTATATTGCAATGTGTTTCCTAAGATGTCCAGCCTCATATATATACATATACACTCACCTAAAGAATTATTAGGAACACCTGTTCTATTTCTCATTAATGCAATTATCTAGTCAACCAATCACATGGCAGTTGCTTCAATGCATTTAGGGGGGTGGTCCTGGTCAAGACAATCTCCTGAACTCCAAACTGAATGTCAGAATGGGAAAGAAAGGTGATTTAAGCCATTTTGAGCGTGGCATGGTTGTTGGTGCCAGACGGGCCGGTCTGAGTATTTCACAATCTGCCTCAGTTACTGGGATTTTCACGCACAACCATTTCTAGGGTTTACAAAGGATGGTGTGAAAAGGGAAAAACATCCAGTATACGGCAGTCCTGTGGGCAAAAATGCCTTGTGGATGCTAGAGGTCAGAGGAGAATGGGCCGACTGATTCAAGCTGATAGAAGAGCAACGTTGACTGAAATAACCACTCGTTACAACCGAGGTATGCAGCAAAGCATTTGTGAAGCCACAACACGCACAACCTTGAGGCGGATGGGCTACAACAGCAGAAGACCCCACCGGGTACCACTCATCTCCACTACAAATAGGAAAAAGAGGCTACAATTTGCACGAGCTCACCAAAATTGGACTGTTGAAGACTGGAAAAATGTTGCCTGGTCTGATGAGTCTCGATTTCTGTTGAGACATTCAAATAGTAGAGTCCGAATTTGGCGTAAACAGAATGAGAACATGTATCCATCCTCTGATGGCTACTTCCATCACAAAGCTCGAATAATTTCAAATTGGTTTCCTGAACATGACAATGAGTTCACTGTACTAAAATGGCCCCCACAGTCACCAGATCTCAACCCAATAGAGCATCTTTGGGATGTGGTGGAACGGGAGCTTCGTGCCCTTGATGTGCATCCCTCAAATCTCCATCAACTACAAGATGCTATCCTATCAATATGGGCCAACATTTCTAAAGAATGCTATCAGCACCTTGTTGAATCAATGCCACGTAGAATTAAGGCAGTTCTGAAGGCAAAAGGGGGTCCAACACTGTATTAGTATGGTGTTCCTAATAATTCTTTAGGTGAGTGTATGTATATATATATATATATATATATATATCCATAAAAGGGGTTGTGGTTATGTCTTTCGGTAAAGTGGTGGAAGAAGGGCATCACTCTCGGACATCAACACAGCTTGTTTGACATCAAATCCTTGTCTGTGAGCCAGTTAAAGGACATTTTAGCCAGAAACTTTTTGAATTTCATGGGCTGGATTTTATTTGGACTGAGAGATAGGATTGACATTGGGACCTGATAAGCTAAGTCCTAGACTTATGAGGAGGTAAGTTCTAGACTTGACAGTGGTGAATCAATGAATGTCGTATATCTGGACTTCTCCAAAACATTTGACACTGTACCACATAAAAGGTTAGTATATAAAATGAGAATGCTCGGACTGGGAGAAAACGTCTGTATGTGGGTAAGTAACTGGCTGAGGGATAGAAAACAGAGGGTGGTTATTAGTGGTACACACTCAGATTGGGTCACTGTCACTAGTGCGGTACCTCAGGGGTCAGGATTGGGCCCTATTCTTTTCAATATATTTATTAATGATCTTGTAGAAGGCTTGCACAGTAAAATAAAATTTTTCACAGATGACACTAAACTGTGTAAAGTAATTAACACTGAAGAGGACAGTATACTACTACAGAGGGATCTGGATAGATTGCAGGCTTGGGCAGAGAAATGTCAGATGAGGTTTAACACTGACAAATGTAAAGTTATGCACATGGGAAGGAATAATGCAAGTCACCCGTACATACTAAATGGTAAAACACTCGGTAACACTGACATGGAAAAGGATTTAGGAATTTTAATAAACAGCAAACTAAGCTGCAAAAACCAGTGTCAGGCAGCTGCTGCCAAGGCCAATAAGATAGTGGATGCCCTTAAAGAGGCATAGATGCCCATTATGAGAACATAGTCCTACCACTTTACAAATCACTAGTCAGACCACACATGGAGGACTGTGTACAGTTCTGGGCTCCTGTGAACAAGGCAGACATAGCAGAGCTGGAGAGGGTCCAGAAGAGGGAAACTAAAGTAATAACTGGAATGGGGCAAATACAGTACCCTGAAAGATTATCAACATTAGGGTTATTCACTTTAGAAAAAAGACGACTGAGGGGAGATCTAATTACTATGTATAAATATATCAGGGGTCAGTACAGAGATCTCTCCCATCATCTATTTATCCCCAGGACTGTGACTGTGACGAGGGGACATCCTCTGCGTCTGGAGGAAAGAAGGTTTGTACACAAACATAGAAGAGGATTCTTTACGGTAAGAGCAGTGAGACTATGGAACTCTCTGCCTGAGGAGGTGGTGATGGTGAGTACAATAAAGGAATTCAAGAGGGGCCTGGATGTATTTCTGGAGTGTAATAATATTACAGGCTATAGCTACTAGAGAGGGGTCGTTGATCCAGGGAGTTATCTGATTGCCTAAATGGAGTCGGGAAGGAATTTTTTCCCCCTTAAGTGGGGAAAATTGGCTTCTACCTCACAGGTTATTTTTTGCCTTCCTCTGGATCAACTTGCAGGATAACAGGCCGAACTGGATGGACAAATGTCTTTTTTCAGCCTTAGGGTCCAGTCACACGTCCGCAACGTGTTTTGCGGATCCACGAATCATTGCCGGCACTAATAGAATATATGCCTATTCTTGTCCGCAATTGCGGACAAAAATAGGACATGTTCTATTTTTTTCGGGAACGGAATTACGGGTCTGCAATTCCGTGTCCGGGCAGCACATCGTGCTGCCCCATAGAAATGATTGGGTCCCCAATTCCGTTCCGCAAAATGCGGAACGAAATTGCGGACGTGTGAATGGACCCTTATATACTATGTTACCTCCCAGTCCACATCCTCCCACTACGGATATTCCCCATACCCTGAGGGATCCCAGGTGTAGGGTTCTGGGATCATTAATGGGCAATAAAAGTAATCCCAGACTATCAGTATGGGGGAAAAGATGCCTGGAGAGCTGATGTAAAGCCTGATCTCCCCTGACGTGAACAGGACGTTGTAGGTGAGAGAGGGGTCATCCGTTGTATTAGTTAGAGCCCAGGCGGGCAGGTGTTCATTTTTGTTTTATGCTTTGTTGTGCTGGTGCTAGAACCTCACCCAGTAACACTATAACTGGGATGATAACTTGTATTGCTGAACTGACCAAATAAAGTACCGTTTGGACTTTGTAACCTGTTGCTTCCTTGAAAAATCTGTCATTGCCAACCCCACTGGCTGTGCAGATCCCTACATTTGGTGGAGGATTTGGGCAACAAGTTGCTAAGGGCAACGGCATGACAGTTTTTTGGTAACCCTTATTTCATGGGTGGAAGCTGCTGTGGTTTTGCAAGGCCCATCGAATACAATGGAGGAAACAATGAAGCTGTTTTTGCAGGCCAATCTGGAGGATAAAAAAGAGACATGCAGAAGCTACTGATTCCTACAGGGCATTCCAGTTTTTAGTTTGTATTTAATAGAAAAACATACAATTTTCTAATATGCATGTATTTAAAATTCTACATACGTACCTTTCTCATATTAGGCAGTTGACCCCTATGTGCAGTAGAATGATATAGCCCATGTATCAGTCCTGTGTAATATACCCATGGCCTAACTGAAACATGACATTAGTCATGTGACACCCTACACATCATACAATCCCTGTCATTCAGTAAGCAACAGTGTTACATGACATATTTTATATGGAGGGCCGGACACACAGGACACACCCATGTGAAAAGTATATAGGAGAAGTAGCGGAATCATGATTTTTCTTGTGGTTATTACAGTAACTACATCACTGTGTGTATTCGTATGACTGCTTGTCTGCTAGTGATTTACAATGGCTGCCTGTCTCTAGGTGGTGTTGCCATGTTGTTAACAAAGTTTAATGTTAAAAAAACACACAGAGATCTGCCTCTACACAGACACTGACAGGCATGATGAGGTGCTCCTGAAGGTAGTAATACTCTATATACTATGTATGTTCTGTTTCCCAGTAACAAGTATTCACCTGTTGGTTACCTGAGAAGTTAACGGAAAGCCAGGTCACATGATACTTCTGAGGGTCATATGACTGACACCATGTTTAGGCCTATCCAGCTCTCCTCTAGATGAATTTCACGGGACCAAAATGGGCCGCAGGATTTATTTGTTCTTTAGGGAGAGGCTGCTACGTAGGTGGATATACACAACTCACAAAAAGTGAAATTCCAGGGTGAACCTAAAATGCACTCTAACCTTTACAGGTGAACTTAATGTGACCTTCTCTAAACTTTGCACATGTCCAACTGTTCAGTGTTTAAGTACATTTTGCACAACTTGCTGTTCTCTAACAAGAAGCTTAATGGCAAAATTCACAACAGGTGTTTGATCCATGAATCGCCCAATACATTTCCTGGTTCAATTAGAATTGGTATTTAAACAGTCCTCCTCATCATGCTGTTCACATTTTGACATCATGAGACCAAGACGACGCCTAACAATTGATCAACAGTTCCTCGCCATTGTGAGGCTTCAAGCAGGATGTTCTCAGATGGAAGTGGCCACTGAGCTTAGAGTGTCCCAGAGTCAGAGACACAGAGAGACTGGAAGAGTCACAGAAAGGCGAAGAAGTGGATGTCCTTTGGCCACATCTCACACTGATGACCGTTTCATTGTGAACAATGACCTGTGGAACAGGATGATGAATGCCACACAACTCCAGGCACATTTAAGGGAGGTGAGAGGCACCCAAGTGTCATGTCAGAACATTCAAAACCATTTACGTCAGCGTGGTCTGTGTGCTAGACGACCTGCAAGGGTACCTGATCAAACCACCGGGCACAGGCGTCATCGTCTTACATGGGCCAGGGAGCATCTAAGCTGGAGAAGGGACCAGTGGGCCTCAGTGTTGTTCACTAATGAAAGTCGATTCACGCTGAGCAGAAATGATGTCCGCCAACGATGTTGGCGACGTCAAGGACAGCTCTATGCATCAGCCACTGTTTGCCTTTGGTGGTGGTGGTGTTACAGGGTGGGCAGGTGTGTCTAGTCAATACAGAACTGCCCTACACTTTGTGAATGGTCCAGTGACAAGCCCATACTACTTGAATAACAGCATTAATCCAGTCATTGTGCCTCTACATGAACAACACAGGCCTAATTTCATCTTCATGGTGACAATATACCAGCTTATCAAGGTCGCATCATTATGGAATGGCTACTGGAGACTGGGGTACCTCAAATGCAGTGGCCTTCACTTACTCCAGACCTTAATCCCATTGAAAACCTATGGGATCAGCTGAGTCGCCATGTAGAAAGGCTCATACCTCTGTACCCCAGAAGCTCAATGACCTGAGTGAACAGCAGGAGACGTTGTCAAGCTGTAATTGATGCTCAAGGCCACATGACAAGTTATTTAGACACTGACATTTTTGTGGGGGCATATATTTGTTTCAATAAATTGTTTGAGATGAGGAAATCACAATTTCTGCTTCTACTTAAATGTCTTTGTTTCATGATATAATATAACTGGTGCCAGAACTTTTTACATTTCCATAAATTTCACCCGATATCCAAATATCCCTAACTTTATGTGAGTAGTATAATATAGGTCTGTGAGCAAAATTTTAAATAAATGTGTATTAGAAATGTGTTCAACATCCTGTTCTCTACATAAGTAATTGTAATAATTAAAACCAGAATACCTCTTTACTATACTCTCAACAGTTTTATACCTGAGCCCGATGCTTCTACCCTACACACCTCTTATAGCGGTCCACAATGCATGGGCACTGTGTGCACACCATTTGTGAATGTGGAACTATTGACTTAAAAGGGTCCACAATGCACAAGAGACGGTCCACACCGCAAAAAAAAAAAACAGTATTCATTCCAGGTCCTCCTACATTGTGCATTCCTAACCATTGCTATGTAATTGTTATTTGTTGTATTACATGTCATGTGCCTGTTTCACCAGCAGGTGGCAGCAGATATGGCAGACAGATCTTTAGATAGAATAGAACTTACTATTCCATTCTCCCACCTGCTGGGTAGAAGTGGGCTAGTCCCACTTCCTACCAAGGGAGGGGCAGCAGGAAGTGTCTAGTCAGGCATTCTAGTGTTGGATGCAGATGTGTGAACATGTAGCAGTGAGGAGTCCCACCAGAGGGAAGCATAGAAACATAGAAACATAGAATGTGTCGGCAGATAAGAACCATTTGGCCCATCTAGTCTGCCCAATATACTAAATACTATGGATAGCCCCTGGCTTTATCTTATATGAAGGATGGACTTATGTCTATCCCATGCATGCTTAAACTCCTCCACTGTATTTGCAGCTGCCACTTCTGCAGGAAGGCTATTCCATGCATCCACTACTCTCTCAGTAAAGTAATACTTCCTGATATTACTTTTAAACCTTTGCCCCTCTAATTTAAAACTATGTCCTCTTGTAGCAGTTTTTCTTCTTTTAAATATTCTTTCCTCTTTTACCTTGTTGATCCCCTGTCACGACCGATATCCCAGCAGCAGTCGTGTCGCACCAGACGGAGGTGAAGGGGGACCCTTATCTACGGATGGGAAATAGAATGGCCACCCCTGACTAACCTTAAGCTGGCACCTGTCTGCCCTGATACCCTAGACGGGGTGTGAACCCGTGCGGCGAGCAGGATGCCTAAACCCTCAGTCACCCTAACAAGACTAGACTGGGGAACGGCCGATGGGAGCACTAGTCACCATCACTCGCGTCTAGGATATCAACAGGGGAAGACAGCAACAAACAAACAATCAAACAGCAGAGATAGACTTATCCAGTCACGAGCAGAGAAGGCGATCCCAATCACGACAGTCCATGCCAGACAAGAGCTCCACAGCAATACCGTCAAACGATCTCCTTCAAAGGTCAGAATAGCACTGGAAGTAAGGACTATATCTGGCAATGACTGCAAGTGAAACTGAAACTAATATAGTAGCTGGAAGTGGCAGACAGGACATACCTGAGAAGGATGCCTACAAACTCCCAGTCAGGACAAAAAGGTTCACAAGGCAAAACCCGGATGACATACCCTGAACCACGGAGCAAACTCACAAGCTATCGCGAGTAGCAAGTCGCTGCGACCTTCTCCTCCCAGACCTGTCTGGATCAGTCACAGTCGTGACACGGCCTGACTCTTTATCAATTTACAGACAAAATATTGCGAGGGGGTCAACAGCCAAAGACACCCCACTACAGAGGTACCAGAATAGTCATAAAGTACAGCTGCCAGACTAAAGTCGAGTTTAGCACAGCAGAGAGAGAGATAAAACAGAATTCTCCAGTTTGCCTGCCAGTTTATGTCGAAACCTGCTGGAACCAAGAGAGAGTCTGGATGCAAGTTTATTCAAGTAAAGCTGTTGAATGTCATAAAGTCTAGACTTGACTTATTCTCTACCTTCACCATTACTCTCCCCTTTATTGCTTTGGAGTCGAACCCTGGGATGCAACGGTATCCAGGTAGGAGCACCGTGACACACAGAGACTATTAAGGCTGCACCACACCCTCAGCATTCCTATAGACCTGGGACACGATCGCCCCCGGGGGGCGGCATGTTGCAATAGAACATGTTTTATTTTTTTGCGATGTGAAAGCACAGACCAAATTCCCACTGAATCGCTTCATAGTGCTTCTGTGGGATTCTGATTCATGCCTCCGTTCCACACCGCTTATTCAAATCAATGGGTCCGCATTTGTGATATGCAGTGCAAACAGCCGGTGGCCATATATTGCAGACCCGCTGTTTGCGGTCTGCAATACTGGCACGGGGCACACACTCACACGTGTGTATAAGCCGTGAATGAAAGAATTGTTTTTATGTTTTTTCAGAAACAGCACCACTCCTGTCCATAGGTGGTATTACAGCTTGAATAAGGCTTAGGGCTCATGTAAACAACCGTACTGGCTCAGAGCCCATATTGAAGACCGTAAACAGCGGTGATCTAATATACAGGCGCTGGCTGTGTGCGCTCCGTGCTGTGGATGTGGACCCATTAACTTGAATGCATGTGCGATCCGCAAGATACGACCGAAGATAGGACTTCACCTATCTTTTGCAGAGCGGAGGCACAAATCAGAAGCCCATAGAAGTTCTATCTTTGGCCTTATCTTGCGGATCAGGGACCTATTCAAATCAATACTTTTCTTTTAGATGTTTTCAAGGGGTGCCCATCCCAGATAACACCCATCCCTAGTCTTCTGATATGGAAAATTTTGGAGATTTGTGCTCAGGCTTTTCATCTCTCCTCTGTCTCTTTCCTCAGATCCTCCCCTTCTTGTAACATGCTAATCAGAAGAGTTAGGATTTCTAGGCCGAAAAATTTTTTGGGAAGGAAATCGGCGTCGTTCTTGTTTTGGCATATATCTGTGTGCTTCTTTATGGTGCGTGGTTTGAGGATCATGATTGTGGTTACGATTTGAAACCATTCCCGAATTGTTGCCGCATGAAGATCCAAGGTCCTGTTTAACCCTTCTTCTAGCGATTTGATGTTCCTCTGATTGGAAGATGGTTTTGTGCTCTTTGCTTCTAGAATAGTCTCTTTCGTCCTATTCTATCTATATACTACAGTGGCCAATCTATACGTGGATAAGTGAGAAAGAGAATGTCCACCTTCTGAGGGGAACCAGTTTTTAAAGTTTTTATCTTGCGGATCAGGGACCTATTCAAATCAATACAAAATGTACATGGCCGATGCCCATGAATTGCAGACCGCTATTTGCGGTCCACAGCATGGGCACTGAGCCAGTACGGTCGAGTGCATGAGCCCTTGGTTGCAATACCAGACATCAAATTTAACATCCATGCCAAACAGAGATAAAATAAAAATATATCATTGGATTAAATATCAACAAAAATTCAAGACAAGATTAAAATCCACAGAATGCATTTAAAAGATAAGGGGGACGCCTGGTGGCTAAGACTTGTAATGGCAGACATAAATATTTCTACAAAGCAAGAGGCAGATAGTTAAACACATTGCGTTGTAAGCACATACTGGTGGTCAAAAAAACTACCTGCCTACAATGATTTAGGTGTCCTGCTATTTTGGCTGGTCACATTTTACTAAATTTTTCTTACTATCTTGTCTAACTTTTCTTTTAGATGTTTTCAAGGGGTGCCCATCCCAGATAACACCCATCCCTAGTCTTCTGATATGGAAAATTTTTGAGATTTGTGCTCAGGCTTTTCATCTCTCCTCTGTCTCTTTCCTCAGATCCTCCCCTTCTTGTAACATGCTAATCAGAAGAGTTAGGATTTCTAGGCCGAAAATACATTTTGGAAGAAAATCGTCGTCGTTCTTGTTTTGGCATATATCTGTGTCCTTGTTTATGGTGCCTGGTTTGAGGTGCATGATTGTGATTACTTTTTGAAACCATTCCCGAATTGTTGCCGCATGAAGATCCAAGGTCCTGTTTAACCCTTCTTCTCTTGATTTGACGTTCCTCTGATTGGAAGATGGTTTTGTGCTCTTTGCTTCTAGAATAGTCTCTTTCGTCCTATTCTATCTATACACTACAGTGGCCAATCTATACGTGGATAAGTGAGTAAGAGAATGTCCACCTTCTGAGGGGAACCAGTTTTTAAAGTTTTTTAAAAAATATTTTAACATTTTGGCTTATTGGGTGGTGAAAATGGGTTAAATACGTTTCTGGAATTCATGAATTTAAATGAGTATAACTTGTGGTTCACCCATGAAAGAAATAAAAAACATCCATTTTCTTGATCTTGAAATATTAAAGAGAGGAAACAAATTGTTCACCCACAATTATTTTAAACCCATAGATGTAAACAGCTACACCCCTGGATTAACCCCCTTCCTGACCTCCCCCCAAAAAGTACAGCAGAAGTCCGATCTTTAAAAATGGTGCCTGCTCAGAAGCCGTAGCCACTGAGTGCCTACTGTTTTACAAAGCAGACACCAGAAGGCAATATCCATAATCGGCGATAATGCCAATCATGGACATTTTACCTCCAGATGCTGTGGCCAATTGTGACCACAGCATCTTAGATGTGAAACCTCAGAAGCAAGTGATAAGAATGAGGGAGCTGTTCGGTTGCTGTGTCAGCCTGGGGCCCTCTAAAAGATCTATGGCAGGGCTCCACAGAAACAGAAAGAATCTTCCCTAGTCTTCAATGTTAAATCATTGCAGTCTATGGGAGAAGAGATCAAACAATTTCATGTTCGGGTCTCCTAGGGGAACTTAAAAAAAAGTGGAAAAAAAATAAAAAAGTTTTCAAAATATAAAAAAAATTAAAATATATACAAATTAAAATTACCTCCCTTCCCCATACTTAAGATAACAATAAACAATAAAGATCATAGGCATTGTCATGTCCCAAAATGTTTTACTGTGTGAACTGGGGCTTTGCAGAATGGCATCATTTGCTCTGGTTGACTCTATTTGAAGGACAGATTTGGTGCCCACCGAGTTTATATTATACAGTGGCATTAAAAAGTTTGAGCACCCCTAGTCAAGTTACTGTGAACAGTTAAAACGGTTGACCGCTTTCTTCTATTGATGACCTTCAGGATAGCGTCAGCTTCCTCAGGGGGATGTTCCGATCAGGGGACTGTGAGGACCATTGTAGTCAGTTGTTTAAGACATCATCAGTCTTGTCCTTTCCTTCACCCATAAACAGAAGTCAGAAATTCCCCTTCCTCAGAAAATGTCTAGATCCAGCCAAGGTACACACTGCACCTTAATTCCTCGGGACAAGGGAGCTCCTCTTGGTTTGAGATTGTAGCTTCACCTTCCAAAATATTTTCCAATGTTTTAACAATTTCTGGACTTCAGGCTGTGCTTAAAGTCTCCTTATTGTTGCAGACACCTCCCAGGAGAGTTCCCTATAGTACAGTAGGCTATTGTCCATACCTAAAACAAATTTGGTTAAGGACTCCAGTTTCTCATGAAACAAATTAAATATAAATAAAATACAATATTGCAACATGCTACCGAAATAGGCTGCAGCTCCAAATTGGCCACTCGTGTACGTGGGCATTGCAAGTCTTGTTATATTGTATGTTGTACCATGTTGAATTACACTTTTGTATAAAGATCCCTGTTAACAGGCTGTTAGGTGCATTACACCTATTCCACCACTAGATGGGGATAGCACCACAGTATATACCTCAGTTCAGGCCTAGTTAGAGTAGTTGGAGTTGGTCAGATGTAGTAGAAGGAGTAGTGAGGAGCAGGGGGAAGGAGAGGACCCCCTCCTCTCAGCTCTCTGGAGCTCCACGGCCCAGAGTAGCCCAGACCTATCTCAGTTATCAAAGCCAAGGAATAGGCAAAAGGTGGGACCTTGCTTCTACGGTACACCCTTCTGGGGTGCCAGTGAAAGATTATTTTCTATATAAAGACAAGGGAGGACAATAGCCATTTTACTAGGATTCAGGTGAAGGATCCATTTGCTTCCGGCAGCCTCACCGTTGATTATTACAAGTACAGAAAGTCCATCTGTAGCAACACTGAAGTAGAAGATTAGGATCCTAAAACCACCGTCACTGAGACCAGGACCAGATTCAGGACTAAATACTTGTGAGTACACAATTTCCTACTATAGCCTGAGATATAGCCACATATACAGCCGGTTACCTGGATTTACCACATCTAACCTCCATATTCATAAGAGACTGTTTATATCTGGATGTAAATTGCTGTCAAGACCCTGCTTACAGTAAAGTTCCATGTTGGATTTGAACTCTGTCTCATTCTTCCATCTCCACACTAAGATCACTCTAATCATTTTGCACCACCAAGGTGCTGGCATCACGACATTACCTAATTCAGGAACCCATCTGCACAAGCACTATGAAACCATCAAGGGCACCTCGATCACTCCCTAGCCGGTGTCCCCTGTAATAGAGCTTGCCCCGGAGAATTTGGTGCTGTTCTCTCCTTCACTGCAGCCCGGCCTAGGGAGCGTCAAAACTGTGAATAAAGAACTAACTGTTTATTATTCCTCGGTCCACTGTCAGCTCACAAGTTATACCCCTGTGGCCTGGGTGTTGCATATGCCCTTTGCATATAATATTATACAGGGTCAGCTCAACTGCAGACCCTCACCTACAATGTTTTACAGGGTTAGCTCACCAGCAGGCACTGGCATATAATTTTTTAAAGGTTAAGCTCCCCAGCAGGCCTTCACCTACAATCTTTTATTGGGTCAGCTCACCTGCAGGTCCTTGCATATAATTCTTTAGAGGGTCAGCATACCAGCAGGCCCTCACCTACAATGTTTAACAGGATCAGCTCACCAGCAGGCTCTCGCATATAATGTTTTACAGGGTCAGCTCACCAGCAGGCGCGCACCTAAAATCTTTTACAGGGTCAGCTCACCTACAGGCCCACACCTAAAATCTTTTACAGGGTAAGCTCACCTGCAGGCTCCCTCTCCGAAATCGAACCATGATTCCCCGTTACCCGTGGTCACCATGGTTTGCGCTGAAAATAACATCGAAATTTGATAGGGCAAACATCCGAATTTATCGTCGCCGTCAAGGGGACGTGCGATCGGCCCCAGGTTATCTAGAGTCACCAAATCGGCAGCAGGCCCTCACTTATAATGTTTTAGATGATCAGATCAGCAGGCCCTTGCTCCAAATGTTTTTGAGGGTCACCAGCAGGCCATCAATCATAATTTTTCAAGGCTGTGTATGATGCCCTCCTTTATGTGTAACAAAGGGTGTGTTGGAGTGCCGGTTCCTTGTAAGTTTTGGCAGCACTTTATATACAAGTAAATATACAGGATAGAATGTTTCCTAAAAATCTTTCCATTAAAATCAATTTTATCTTTGGTTTTGTGCATATTATTGTCAGTCTGTAAAAGTGGCGTACTACTCGGCAGCATCGTTCCCAGCAGCAACCTGGAAGTCCAAGATGCATCCAGACATCCTTCCCATGATGTTCCCAAACCATTTCAGTGGTGTTTCCATAAATTTATGACCTATTCATATGAACCAGACACCCTCCCCTCTTCAGAGCAGGGGGTGCCTGGTTTAATGCTCGAGTTCTCCTATTGACTTCCATTGTGCTCGGGTGCTCGGTAGAGCACCCGAGCATCCCAATGGGTTCGGCCTAAGCCCACGAGCATCCGAGCACTTTGGTGCTCGATCAACACTAATCAAAATATATTGGCTAAGAGTCTCAGATATTATCATTAGAGTGAGGGCTAAGTCCATATGTTATGTTTGCATCTATTGCTATAGTGCATTATTTTCTTTGACTTTATAAATGTAGCCTAGTACATCCGCATAACATATTATATATGTTTTGTATCTTTTTTCCGTGATTTTTTTTTTTGGACAAGTTGTATTATTTAATGCCACCAAATTCTTTATAGGGTAAAATTGAAAAAATTAAAATAAAAAAAGAAATTCCAAATGCTCACATGACACATAAAAAAATAATATGATTATGATGATTCCAAATTTGATATTATTTTGATTTATGTTTTGCTACTTAAAAAATTAAACAACTTTAAGAAATTTGTCCTTTGCATTACCATATTCAGACAGTCAAAACTTTTTTTCCATTACAGCATTCACCGCACACAATAAATATTGGTATATTCTAATAATTCTAATACTTTGGACATTTTCGGATACGGTGATGTTATGCTTATTTTTTTAATGATTATTTTTATATGTAAAATTAGGGTACTTTCACACTAGCGTTTTTCTTTTCCGGTATTGAGTTCCGTCCTAGGGGCTCAATACCGGAAATAAATTGATCAGTTTTATCCTAATGCATTCTGAATGGAGAGCAATCCGTTCAGTATGCATCAGGATGTCTTCAGTTCAGTCACTGTACGGCATGCTGCGGTATTTTCTCCGTTCAAAATTCCGGAACACTTGCCGGAATGCCGCATGCGGCATTATTTTACATTGAAATGCATTGAAATACATTGAAATGCATTAATGCCGGATCCGGCCCTAAGTGTTCCGGAAAAACTGATTCGCTTTTGCAGTCTTCGCATGCGCAGACCTTTAACAATGTGAAAAAGATAAATACCGGATCCGTTTTTTCATTTTCCGTTTTTCCGGATGACAACCGGAGAGACGGATCCGGTATTGCAATACATTTGTGAGACGGATCCGGATCCGTCTACAAATGGTATCCGTTTGCATACAGATTGCCGGATCCGGCAGGCAGTTCAGGCGATGGAACTGCCTGCTGGAATCCAGTGACGCTAGTGTGAAAGTACCCTTAGAAAAAGGGTGATTAGAATTTTTAAGGTTTTTTTTATTATTTTTTTAACTTTCATTTTTGTCCCATTAGGGGACTTGACAGGGGCGTAACTATAGGGGAAGCAGGTGAAGCAGCTGCTTCGGGGCCTTAGAAGGGGCCTATACAGGAGGAGGACTAAAAGATTTTATTGTCAGGGATCCCTCAACAGTATTATGCAATGACATTATATATAATATATACATATAGGCAATAGACGGAGCAGCTACCAGACCTGGTCTGAGAGAGTGATCTTGACTAGTCATAGGAGTGGGGGTAGCATGGGAGTAGGGGGGTGTAAAGAAGTTGCTAGGGGGGCCCCGTTCAAAAATTTGCTGTGGGGCCCAGTCATTTCTAGCTACACCACTGCATCTATTATACCTTGTATCTGATATATCAGTATACTGCTGTATATACTATATATCAGTACACACTGCGTCTATTATACCTCTTACCATGTGACCTGTGACACCTCTTTTTACCCACTCCATTCTATCTTCTACGAGGAAGCTCTCTCCCTCCAACTCCAGCCTTACTCCAGAGACATTTAAATGGGGACAATGCTGCTGCCAGTAGGGGAGGAGTTGTCAGGGACAATAATTCTGGATATTAGGTACTTTATGGTGGTATTTATTTGACGCTGTTGGGGAGATATCTTGTGATGCAATGCTGTATTTATATGGAGAAGTTAAGGAGGTATGTTGGAATGCATGCTAGTATCAGATGGTGCTCGGACATATTTTGGGATGCACGCTGGTATCAGATGCTGCTCAGAGGTATTTTGGAATGCACACTGGTATGAGATGCTGCTCGGAAGTATTTCGGTCTGCATAGTAGTATCAGACGCCGCTGGGGAGGAATTTTGAGCTTTATAATGGTATGTGTAGCTTTTGGGGGGGGGGGGGGGGGGGGATAAAGTATATCCCTGACCACGTGATGAGGCATTTTTGTGTTCCACCTTTATTTCCTTTCTTGTATTGATATGGTTTACATAGGGGCATGACCAAGTAAAGCGAAATTCAGCTCCTCATTGTGCATTGCTCAGGTAGAGGCAGGTAGGAGAAGTATAAGTCCTTCCTTCAAATCCACTTCTGGCCTTGGCTGAAAAACCTGCAGGAAAATGCCTTGTGAAGGTTCCCAGGTTCGCCGTAGGAAACTGCTTGCTAAGCTGTGTCTGAGGCACGGTCCAGCAGGTAGCTTGTCAGAATACTATCAACTGCAATACTATTCAATTGCATTCTATGGCACAAGAATTCAGAAGACTGCATATTCAAGTATAGATGCAGTGTGTACAGATATATAGTATGTTCAGCAGTGTACTGATATGTGAGGTACAAGGTAAAATAGATGCCTTGTGTACAGATATATAGTATATACAGCAGTGTACTGATATGGGAGGTACAAATTGTAAATTACACTTGGTACCTCACATATCAGTACCCTGCTGTATACACTAAATAACTATACACACTGCATCTATTATACCTCACATATCAGTACACTGCGGTATATAGGTCCTTCCTTTAAATCCACTTCTGGCCTTGGCTGAAAAATCTGCAGGAAATTCTGGCTTAAAACCTCCTCCAAAATACTTTGTGTGAACCTACCCCAAGGAGAAGACTCCGATCCCAGCCTTTTAACTCTCAGTTGTCACTGTCAATAGCGACCCCGCCATCTGTGGGGTGAGACAGTTGGAGGTGGTTTCCTTTGTCCACAAATTGCAGCCCCCACAGCAAAATCGCAGGACTTTGATCTGTTGCTATAACAGTCTGGGGCCTTGTGAAGGTTCCCAGGCTCGCCATAGGAAAATTCCTGCTAAGCTGTGTCTGAGGCATGGTCCAGCAGGTAGCCTGTCAGAATACTATCAACTGCAATACTATTCCATTGCAGTCTATGACAAAAGCAATCAGAAGATTGCATATTCAAGTATAGAAGCAGTTTGTACAGATATATACTGTAGTATATACAGCAGTGTACTTATATGGGAGGTATAAATTATAAATTATACATGGTACCTCACATATCAGTACTAGAGATGGCCTTGCGTTTCTCCTGGAGGTCGTTTTGCGGCGTCTTGCTTTGTCCGCCGGAGCCATATTTTTTTGCATTGTGCCAAACTTTGACCCATGACACATCCATAAGGTGGGACAGGACAGCCAATTGAGACGTTTCAGCACATGGACACACCCCCAACCTATAACAAAACCCGATCTGGCAGCCAATTTACTTTCTGTTTTTTGCCAGTGTAGGGAGAGGTTACTTTGTGGAGCAGGGACAGGCCGTTAGGGACACCAAACAAATACTAGCTAATAGCGCCACAAAAGTCCTTTTAAGGACTGGTATAGGTGTGCTATCGATAGGTGTGATATACTGAGGGGTGTGATGTACTTAACTAACATAGAAAGTATATTATAGTGCATTTGTATTGTGCAGCAGTTGTGTGTGGTTCTGCTGCAATACTGCAGCTATATAGAGGGACAAGCGCTATTGGAACAACTATTTGAAACGGGTGTGATATACCTGTTGCCACAAAAAAAAACTGATTGAAGGGTTGTGATATAACTGCTTTAACAAATACTGATTAAGGGGTTTGATATACCTGCTTCCACAAATACTGATTTAGGGCTACGATATATCTGCTTCCACAAAATACTGATTAAGCGGTTTGAAATACCTGCTTCCACCAAATATGATTGAGGCCTGTGAGATACCTGCTTCCACAAAATACTGATTAAGTGGTTTGATATACCTATTTCCACCAAATATTGATTGAGGGCTGCGATATACCTGCTTCCACAAAATAATGATTAAGAGGATTGATATACCTGCTTCCCCAAATATTGATTGAGGCCTGTAAGATACCTGCTTCCACAAAATACTGATTAAGTGGTTTGTTATACCTATTTCCACCAAATATTGATTGAGGGCTGCGATATACCTGCTTCCACAAAATAATGATTAAGAGGATTGATATACCTGCTTCCATATAATACTGATTGAGACTTGCGATATACCTGCTTCCACAAAATACTGATTAAGGGGTTTAATATACCTGCTTCCACAAAATGCTGATTGAGGGCTGCGATATACCTGCTTCAACAAAATACTAATTAAGGGGTTCGATATACCTGTTTCCACCAAATATTGATTGAGGCCTGAGATATACCTGCTTACACAAAATACTGGTTAAGAGGTTTGATATACCTGCTTCCACAAAATACTGATTAAGGGCTGCGATATACCTGCTTCCACAAAATACTGATTAAGGGGTTTTATATACCTGTTTCCACCAAATACTGATTGAGGCCTGCAATATACCGGCATCCACAAAATACTGATTAAGGGGTTTAATATACCTGTTTCCACCAAATATTGATTGAGGCCTGCAATATACCTGCTTCCACAAAATTCTGATTAAGGCGATTGATATACCTGCTTCCACCAAATATTGACTGAGACCTGCAATATACCTGCTTCCACAAAATACTGATTAACGGGTTTGATATACCTGCTTCCAAAAAATGCTGATTAAGGGGTTCGATATACCTGTTTCCACCAAATATTGATTGAGGCCTGTGATATACCTGCTTCCACAAAATACTGATTAAGGTGTTTTATATATCTGTTTCCACCAAATATTGATTGAGGCCTGCGATATACCTGCTTCCATAAAATACTGATTATCGGGATTGATATACCTGTTTCCACCAAATATTGATTGAGGCCTGCAATATAGCTGCTTCCACAAAATACTGATTAAGGGGTTTGATATACCTGTTTCCACCAAATATTGATTTAGGCCTACGATATACCTGCTTCCACAAGATAATGATTACGTGGTTTGATATATCTTTTTCCACCAAATATTGATTGAGGGCTGCGATATACCTGCTTCCACAAAAAAATGATTAAGGGATTTGATATACCTGCTTCTACAAAATACTGATTGAGGGCTGCGATATACCTGCTTCCACAAAATACTGATTAAGGGGATTGATATACCTGCTTCCACCATATATTGATTGAGGCCTGCGAGAGCTCTGCTTCCACAAAATACTGATTGAGGGCTGCGATATACCTGCGATATACCTGCTAATTTTTGGGGCCTGTAATAGCCTACAGTAAAATTTTTAGCCAGTGACTGCCTAATGTACCTCCAGCCACATAATCACAAGTTCTTTTCTGTCAGGTGAATGCCTACTTTTTGGGGCCTGTACTGGCCTACAGTTAAATTGTTATTCAGTGACCGCCTAATATATCTCCAGCCACATAATCACAAGTTCTTTTGTCAGGTGAATGCCGAATTTTTGGGGTCTGTACTGGCCTACAGTAAAATTTTTATCCAGTGACTGCCTAATGTACCTCCAGCCACATCATCAGAAGTTCTTTTCTGTCAGGTGAATGCCTAATTTTTGGGGCCTGTACTCCAGTGGCCTACAGTTACATTTTTATCCGGTGACCATGTAATGTACCTCCAATCACATCATCACCAGTTCTTTTCTGTCAGGTGAATGACTAATTTTTGGGGCCTGTACTGGCCTACAGTAAAAATTTTAGCCAGTGACTGCCTAATATACCTCCAGCCACATAATCACAAGTTCTTTTCTGTCAGGTTAATGCCTAATTTTTGGGGCCTCTACTCCCGTGGCCTAAAATAAAAAATTTCTAGTCTCCAGCAGGGCACATTTTTGAGAGTTTCACTTTAAGACGCATAAAAATGGCCCTTGATTAAAATACATATTTTTTGTGGGAATTTTTGCCATTGATCCGCCTCTGTTATGTCACTGTCCATGTTGTGGGACTATTTGTGCACTTCTTGTAAGTATTTGGTGGCTGCAAATATGACCTGAAGGTTTTTCAGGTTCGCCGGCCATTAAAGTCATTGTGGCCCACCGCGAACGCGCGTTCGCGAACCGTCCCTGCCGATGTTCGTCCATCACTAATTAGTACCCTGCTATAAACACATATAATTCATACACACTGCATCTATTATACTCCTACCTCACATGTCAGTACACTGCTGTATCTAATATATAAAGCTGAGTGTATGTGTGCATGTCGCTAAAAGAAATCCGCACCCTAACATTTACAATCACGAAATTTGGCAACAGGTACATCAGTGTGTCCGGTAAGGTTTTAGACTGGGTATCAGCTCTCTAGCACGTACGTTCCTGAGATATTCCCCCAAAAATGCAAATATGGCACATCACTATGACCTACAATAGCCAATAGAAGCCTGCAGGTCTTTCTCTTCATATCCCAACTGCCATACACACGGTCACATGTCCCTTATCAGCCAATAGAAGCTCGTAGGCCCTTAGTCTCCACAGTTTTACACCAGGTTTCCATAACAACCTAGTCATTTTTCTTCACTGCTGTAGGTCAGCTTTAAAGGGGCAGGGTGCTCTGGATGACACCGTTAAGGAAGTGGAGTGCTCTGGAGTTCACAGTTAAGGGGGCACTCCCGCACTCAGGGATTGAGAAAATTATGATAAAAATCGACTTCTGTCTGCTGCAGGGGTGGGGGGGGGGGACTTTCTCCCTGCAGCAGTTCTGCTGTCTGAGAGTGAGCTGTTCAAAAGGACATACCAGTGTCCATCCAGGCCCTTTGTCAGACGGAGGACAGAGAGTCTGAAAGCGGACTGTCCAGCCTAAAACTAGACCTCTGGCCACCCTAGGGGCAGGCTGCTGTAGAGGCCACTGTTAAGGGGGCGGGGTGTTGTGGAAATCACTGTTAAGGAGATGGGGTACTGTGGAGATCACTAATAAAGGGGCGGATGCTGTAGAGGTCACTGTTAAAGGGGCGGCACTGTGACTGTGGAGATTTCTGTTAAGGAAAGACGGTGGAGGGAACGGTGGAGGTCACAGTTAAGGAGACGGTCCGCTATGGAGGTCAGTGTTGAGGGGCAGGGTGCTGTAGAGGTCACTATTAAGGGGGGGTGGGTGTTGTGGAAGTCACATTTTAAGGGAACGGATTTCTGTGGAGTGTTAAAGGGTCAGATTGTTGTGAGGAAATCAATGTTAATGAGACGGGAGGTACTGTGGAGGTCACTAATAAAGGGGTGGCCACTGTGGAGGTCACTGTTAAAAGGGATGAGCGCTGTGGATGTTACTGTTTAGGGGGAAGACCGCTGTGGAAGTCACTGTAAAGGGGCGGCTTGTGGAGGTCACTGTTAAGGGAGGTGGCGACTGTGGAAGTCACTATTAAATGGGCAGTGGGGTGCTGTGATGTCCACTGTTAAGTGAGCGGGGTACTGTGGAGGTCACTGTTAAGAAAGCGGGGTTACAGTGCAGTCACTGTTAAAGGGGCAGTCACTGTGGAGGTCTATGTTAAGGGGCGGGAATGGTGGAGGTCTATGTTAAGGGGACTGAAACCTATGGTCCGTGTTAATGGGAAGGTGCTGTAAAGATCACTGTTAAACTCACATATCAGTACACTGCTGTATATACTATATACCTTTACACACTGCATCCATTATACCTCGTACCTCATATATCAGTATACTGCTGTATATACTATATATCTGTACTAACTGCATCTAATATACCCTTGTATTTGGGAAACTACACAATTCTTTGTGCAGTTCCTTTACTAGATGTTGCAGGACCTGTGATGACGTCATCACGGGTCCTTTTGTTTACAAATCCTCCGGACAGCACTTATGAGATAGGCTCTGAACTGAAGCTTGTTTTGAATGCAATTGGGGAGTGAGACCTTTCGTCCACACTCCCAACCCTCCGCCTCTAGAGGACCCATAGCCGATACGTGGTGTTCCTCCATTGGAGGTACACCACTGTTAAAGGGATCACTCACCTCTAACACTCTTCCTGCTCTGGTCAGGAATGAAGTAAATAATTTGTTCATGATACATGGGGCTTTTATTTTTGTCTTTTTTTTTTTTATATATCGGGAGAAAAATGTAAATAAAGGTGAAACATTTTTGTTACTTTTTTTTGAAATTAGCCCAAACTGCAACTTTTTTCAATAATGTCACCTGATGGGATTTTGATATAGGGTATGTGTGATGTGTCATGTGACTCGTTAGTGTTACTAGGTCTCAGGTGTGAATCGGGAGCAGGTGTGTTACATTTGCTGTTATCGTTCTCACACTCTCTCATACGGTCACTGGAAGTTTACATGGCTCCTAATGGCAAAGAACTCTCTGAGGATCTGATAAACGAATTGTTGCTCTACATAAAGATGGCCAAGGCTATAGGAAGATTGCCGATACCCTGACAATGAGCTGCAGCACAGTGTCCAAGACCATACAGCGGTTTAACAAGACAGGTTTCCACTCAGACAGGACTCTCCATGGTCGACCAAGGAAGTTGAGTGCACGTACTCAGAGTCATATCCAGAGGTTGTATGAGTGCTGCCAGCATTGCTGCAGAGGTTAATGGGGTGGGTGGGTCCGCCTGTCAGTGCTCAGCGTCATATCCAGGGTTGTATGACTGCTGCCAGCATTGCTGCAGAGGTTACAGGGTTGGGGGGTCTTCCTACTCAGTGTTTGTCATCATATCCAGAGGTTGTATGAGTGCTGCCAGCATTGCTGCAGAGGTTACAGGGGTGGGGGTCTTCCTGTCAGTGCTCAGACATACGCCGCACACTACTCACATTGGTCTGCATGGCTGTGTCCCAGAAGGAAGCCTCTCCATAAAAATGATGCACAAGAAAGTCTGCAAACAGTTTGCTGAAGACAAGCAGACTAAGGACATGGATTACTGGAACCATCCTGGGATCTGAGGAGACCAAGATAAACTTATTTGGTTCAGATGGTGACAAGTGTGTGGTGGCAACCAGGTGAGGAGTACAAAGACAAGTGTGTCCTGCATACAGTCAAGCATGGTGGTGGGGGTGTCTGGTTTGGGGCTGCATGAGTGCTGCGGCTGTGGGTAACCATGAATGCCAACATGTACTGTGACATACTGAAGCAGAGCATGATCCCCTTCTTTCGGAAACTGGGCCGCAGGGCTGTATTCCAACATGATAACAACCCCAAACACACCTCCAATACGACCACTGCCTTGCTAAAACACTTTAGAGACATTAGTATCAAGCTGTTCCCAAGGGGGCTCACAAATAAGTTCCCATCAGTATGTCTTTGGACTGTGGGAGGAAACCAGAGACACGGAAGAAACCCACGCAACATTGGGAGACATACAGGATCCATGCAGACGTTGTCCTTGGTCCCCATTCAAACCTAGGACCCCCAGCTATGCAAGGCACCAGTGCTAACACTGAACCACCATGCTGCTCACGGTGCTAACCACTGAGCCACGTGCTGCCCATGCATCAAAGGAATCATAACAGACTTTTCCCCCCCGTTTTTTTTTAAACATATTCTGCGTATGAAAAAAGAAACAAAATACTATAATAAAAATGGCAAAAATAAAATCACATGTTTCACAGAATAAAGGACACAAAGGTCGTTTAAATAACAGATCAAAAAGGTTACGACTTTTAACGCCTAATGTGCTAAAAAATAAAAGTGTCTGGTCCAGGAAGTGGGTGTAAGTGGTCTTGAACTGGTTGTCTCACATCTCATACTGTAAGTAAGACAACTCCAACATTAAACATTTTTTAAGGCATTGTAGTAAATGGAGTAAAGTTGCAGCTCCAGTTCCATAAACCTCTAGCAATTAGTTGTTTTCAGTGGGAGAAGTGGCGGCCACTACAGGGGAAATGCAACATTACACTCAGTCCATTCAAATGAAGAGCCAAGCATTCGCACTATATATAGACAAGCCTGGTCTATCAGAGCAAATCAAAGGAGTTCTCTAGGCTACAGATATTGATGACCTACCCTCAGAAGATGTCATCAATATCAGATTGGTGGGGATCGACACCTGGCACCCTCACCAATCGTCTGTTTCAGACATCTCAGTTCCCGTAAACTACACAGTGTACAGAGTTGAGGAAGAAAGCTCTGTCGACTGTGTAGTTGAGTGCTGCAGAAAGCTTTGTTTACTGTTGTAGTTGAGTGCTTAGTACCCTGCATGGCCACTACTCAGTGTAAGAAGCCTTCTGGTTCCAGCTCTATACACTGTATAGTCTGAATCAGCTGATTGGGATGCAAGGTGTCCACACCCACTGATCCGATATTGATTACCTATCCTGAGGATAGGTCTTTAATATCTGTAGCCTGGACCACCCGTTTCTCTCTGCTCATAGACAGGGGACATGACCATGGGAATTCTCATCTTTGATGTCCATATAACCTAATAGGACTCATGCAAAGGGCTCGTCTTTATTACCAACCTCTTTAATGGAGGGGCAGAATGAATACTTGCGGGTATGGCTTTATAGCCCTAGAGAACATTATTAGAGCTCTCCTAATCCTGGTTTATGAGGTTTCGTGGATAATCACAGCTTATGATAGGCCACACAGTTTTACATTATTTTTCAGCTCCCGTTGAAATTTTCCTGGTCTAAGCTTCTTAGAAGAAATGTGTTTCTGGTGCTCTCTAGAAGAATTCCAGGCTCTCGTTTCCAAGTCTCAGCGGACTCCTGGCCCAGGGCAGAAGAAATGTACAGGTCACACAAATGGGACAAGCTTTTAATATAGCAGGAGGACATGAACTTCTCTACTTGTTGAAAGGTCAAAAGATGCATTCCACAACACAAGCAAGTGCACAAGTTCATAACAAGGAGGGTGGAGCAGCCGAAAACAAGCAATGTCTTCATGACAGCTGGGCGGGAAAAGAGTCCTACCATAGCTAAAAATCCTCATAAAGAACAAGTTCCAACCCTGGACATGGACAATAATTCAATTCTATTACAATCTATATGCAGGAAAACTACAACCCCCAACATGACCCCAACCCCTGGACTTGACCATAATACAATTCTATTGTTATTTATATATAGAACATTACAACTATTACAGTCTATACATAGAATACTACAACCACAACATCTGACCATTGGACATGACCATTCTAGCTATAACTAAATGAGGCAAGAAAGAAAGTAATGCTAACTGGACAGCAGGACATGTGTCCATCCTGCCATATCAAGAAATATCAGAAGGTGTGTGGCATAACCAGCTGAAAAAAACAACAACAAAAAACCAAAAAACATGATCTTGCATACTTTGTCAGGAGATGTTTATGTTATACAGCGTATCACGGAATTCGTACTGTGAGTAAAATGGACACTTCCATCAGAAGTGTTTTTTTTTCTTTATTTTTAACTGTATTTAAATAGAGTTGAGCGGACACCTGGATGTTCGGGTTCGGCCCCGAACTTGAAAAAAAAGTTCGGGTTCGGGACCCGAACTTGACCCGAACTTTGGACCCTGAACCCCCTTAAAGTCAATGGGGACCCAACTTTTGGCACTAAAATGGCTCTAAAATAGCCCATGGAAAGAGCTAGAGGGCTGCAAAAGGCAGCAAAATGTGCTTAAGAGCATGGCAAAAAACAAATGTGGATAGGGAAATGAATTAAAAAAACATAAAAGACCTTAAAAATATATATATTTGAATGATGTAGGAGGAAGAGGTTGAGGAGGCGGTGAATGGGTGGATGTGGCTGTGTAGGCTCACATGGCGGTCTAGGTGGAAGCGCGCGGCGAAGGAGGAATAGGTAGCCAACACAGATGTGTGTTATTTTGCATTTTTACATAGAGGGATCCCCCAAATATTGGGACATATAAAAAAATAAAAGGAATAAGTGCACTTGAGTACAAGGATGGATGGTTGAGGCTGTTTAGAACTGTCTATTCTGCAACAAGGTACAGACAAGTCTTGTGGGATCCAAGCCTGGTTCTTTTAATGAACGTGAGCTTGTCCACGTTGGCTGTGGACAGGCGTCTGCGTCTGTCTGTAATGACGCCTCCTGCCGTGCTAAATACACGTTCAGAGAGTACACTGGCTGCAGGGCAGGCCAGCACCTCCAAGGCATACAGGGAAAGCTCTGGCCACGTGGACAATTTGGAGACCCAGAAGTTGAATGGGGCAGAACCATCAGTCAGTACGTGTAGGCGTGTGCACAGGTACTGTTCCACCATGTTGTTCAAATGCTGCCTCCTGCTAACACGCTCCATATCAGCAGTTGGGGCCAGTTGTTGCGGCGAGGTGACAAAGCTTTTCCACATGTCGGCCATGCTAACCCTGCCTTCTGAGGTGCTGGCGCTGACACAGCTGCGTTGGCGACCTCTTCCTCCTCCCCTGCCTTCGCCTTGTGCTTTCACTTGTCCCCCAGCGTCAGTCCGGAATGTTCTCAGGAGCGAGTCTACCAGCGTGCGCCTGTAGTCGCGCATCTTCCGATCACGCTCCAGTGAGGGAATTAAGGACGGCACATTGTCTTTGTAATGTGGATCCAGCAGGGTGGCCACCCAGTAGTCAGCACACGCTAAAATGTGGGCAACTCTGCTGTCGTTGCGCAGGCACTGCAGCATGTAGGCGCTCATGTGTGCCAGGCTGCCCAGAGGTGAGGACAAGCTGTCCTCTGTGGGAGGCGTATCGTCCGCGTCCTCCGTATCCCCCCAGCCACGCACCAGTGATGGGCCCGAGCTGCGTTGGATGCCACCCGCTGTGAACATGCTCATCCCCATCCTCCTCCACCTCCTCTCATCCTCCTCCTCTCGTCCTCCAGTAGTGGGCCCTGGTGGCCAAATTTGTACCTGGCCCTTGGTGTTGCAAAAATCCTCTTTCTGAGCCATTCTAAAAGACTGTCCTGAAAGTGTTAGAGATGACCCCCTATTCCTCCTCTTCCTCCTGGGCCACCTTCCTCTTCCATCATCGCCCCCTAAGTGTTTTCTCAAGGAGACATAGAAGTGGTATTGTAACGCTGATAACGGCGTCATCGCCACTGGCCATGTTGGTGAAGTACTCGAAACAGTGCAACAGGGCACACAGGTCTCGCATTGGGGGCCAGTCATTGGTGGTGAAGTGGTGCTGTTCCGCAGTGCGACTGACCCGTGCGTGCTGCAGCTGAAACTCCACTATGGCCTGCTGCTGCTCGCACAGTCTGTCCAGCATGTGCAAGGTGGAGTTCCACCTGGTGGGCACGTCGCATATGAGGCGATGAGCGGTAAGGCCGAAGTTACGCTGTAGAGCAGACAGCTGAGCGGCGGCAGGATGAGAACGCCGGAAGCGCGCACAGACGGACCGCACTTTTTGCAGCAGCTCTGACATGTTGGGGTAGTTATGAATGAATTTCTGCACCACCAAATTCAGCACATGCGTCAGGCAAGGGATGTGCGTCAAATCGGCTAGTCCCAGAGCTGCAACAAGATTTCGCCCATTATTGCACACCACCAGGCCGGGCTTGAGGCTCACTGGCAGCAACCACTCGTCGGTCTGTTGTTCTATACCCCGCCACAACTCCTGCGCGGTGTGGGGCCTGTCCCCCAAACACATCAGTTTCAGAATGGCCTGCTGACGTTTACCCCTGGCTGTGCTGAAGTTGGTGGTGAAGGTCTGTCGCTGACCGGAGAGGAGGTGGAAGAAGAGGAGGAGGAAGCGAGTAGGAAGAGGAGGCAACAGGAGGCAAAGAATGATGCCCTGCGATCCTTGGCGGCGGAAGAGGACGTGCGCCAAACAGCTCTCCGCCTGGGTCCCAGCCGCCACTACATTTACCCAGTGTGCAGTTAGGAGATATAGCGTCCCCTGGCCGTGCTTACTGGTCCACGTATCTGTGGTTAGGGGGACTTGCCACAGATGGCGTTGCGCAGTGCACACTTGATTTTATCCGATACTTGGTTGTGCAGGGAAGGCACGGCTCTCCTGGAGAAGTAGTGGCGGCTGGGAAACGACGTATGTGGGACAGCAAGCGTCATGAGCTGTTTGAAGCTGTCCGTCTCCACCAGCCTGAATGACAGCATTTCAAAGGCCAGTAGTTTAGAAATGCTGGCATTCAGTGCCAGGGATTGAGGTGGCTAGGTGGGGATTTTACGCTTTCTCTCAAAGGTTTGTGAGATGGAGAGCTGAAACGCTTCCATGTGACATGGTGGAGATGCTTGGTGATGGAGGTGGTAATGTTGGTGGCACATCTCTGTTTGCTGGGCGGCAGGTGCCAACGTTCCTCAGAGGCGGAGGAAGAGGCCGAGGCAGCAGCAGAAGATGGAAGCAGGAGGGGCCTGAGCCCTTTCTTGGTTTTGAAGGTGCTTACTCCACTGCAGCCCGTTGTCTCGCATGTAGATGCCTGGTCATGCAGGTTGTACTAAGGTTCAGAACGTTAATGCCTCGCTTCAGGCTCTGATGGCACAGTGTGCAAACCACTCGGGTTCTGTGTCGTCAGCACATTGTGTGAAGAAGTGCCATGCCAGGGAACTCCTTGAAGCTGCCTTTGGTGTGCTCGGTCCCTGGTGACGGTTGGGCAGTAGCAGGCGAACTGTTTTGGCGATGGCTGCTCTGCTTTTGCACCCGGCTCCCTCTTTTGCTACGCTGTTGGCTCGGTCTCACCACTGCCCTTTTCCTCCGAACTCTGAAAAGTCAGTGGCACGACCTTCATTCCATGTGGGATCTAGGACCTCATCGTCCCCTGCATCGTCTTCCACCCAGTCTTCCTCCCTGACCTCCTTTTCGGTCTGCACACTGCAGAAAGGACGCAGCAGTTGGCACCTGTGTTTCGTCATCATCAGAGACGTGTGCTGAGGTGGTATTCCCATGTCCTCATCAGGAAACATAAGTGGTTGTGCGTCAGTGCATTCTATGTCTTCCACCCCTGGGGAAGGGCTAGGTGGATGCCTTGGGAAACCCTGCCAGCAGAGTCTTCAAACAGCATAAGAGACTACTGCATGACTTGAGGCTCAGACAGGTTCCCCGATATGCACGGGGGTGATGTGACAGATGATAGGCATGGGTTTCAGGCGCCACCTGTGCGCTTTCTGCAGAAGACTGGGTGGGAGATAATGTGAACGTGCTGGATCCCTGTCGGCCACCCACTCTGACTAGCGCCCTGTACTTGCTCAGGCCTTACCATCCTTAGAACGGCATTAGGCCCAACCAAATATCGCTGTAGATTTGGCGATCCTGGGACCTGATGGTAGTAGGTTTAGTAGGACGTGTAGCTGTGGCAGAATGGCCACGTCCTCTCCCTGCACCAGAGGCTCCACCAACACCACCACCACGACCATGACCGCGTCCTTATTAGATGTTTGCCTCATAGTTAGCATTCACCAAGAAAAGTTAAAAGTGGTTAAAAATAATTAACCGCCAATAAAACCCTGATGTAGGGTATTGCACTCAAATTTTTATTTTTTACTCTATATGACAGCGGTATTTGTGGCCTAAATTTCACAGTCACTTATGCACGTCTAATCCTAGATGTGCACTATATGAAACAGATGTTTTTTTTTCACCCAGTAAGCAAAAGCTGTATTTCTGGCCTAAATGTGACACTACTTATGCACGTCTAATCCTAGATGTGCACTATATGAACAAAGTTTTTTTTTAACCCCAGTGTCTCAAAGCTGTATTTCTGGACTTGCAGACATGCAGATATCCTGTGTGGTGCACTATCGTTGCATAAAAGGCTGCCGATTATATATTGACTAACTGAAGGAAAAAAAAAGTTCGTTTTCAGTAGTAGTTGGCTCAGGGCAGGCTTAAAACAATAGTGCACTGCACCCACAAAACACATTTGCTGTAGATCGCTGAGTACATAAACCAGTTCTTCATAAGATTTCTCCCTGATCTCTCCCTCACAGCAGCTGCAGCCTCTGCCTACACTAATCGAGCAGAGTGACGGGCGGTGCTAAGTGACTCCAGCTTAAATAGAGGCTGGGTCACATGCTGCAGTTGGCCAATCACAGCCATGCCAATAGTAGTCATGGCTGTGATGGCCTTTTGGGGCAAGATAGTATGAAGCTTGTTGATTGGCTGCTTTGCAGCTTTCAAAAAGCGCCAATAAAGCGCCGAACACCGAACCCGAACCCAGACTTTTACGTAAATGTTTCGGGTCCGGGTGCTGAAAAGCTAAAGTTTGGTACGAACCGAACTTTACAGTTCAGGTTCGCTCAACTCTATATTTAAATAAAACACATTTTTTTTAATGTTTATCTTTATAACTGATAACTATCCTCAGGATAGGTCATCAGTATCTGATCGGTGGGGGTCAGATACCCGGGACCCCACAGATTTAGTTGTTTGAGAAGGCATCGGTGCTCCTGTGAGCACCATGGCCTTCTCCATGCTTACCAAGCAAGCGCCGTACATTGTATAGATGGCTGTACTTGGTATCACAGCTCAGCCTCATCACTTGAATGTGGCTGAGCTGCTCCTAGGCACGTGAATGATGAACATGACGTCATGGCCTAGGAAAAGCAGAGAGACAGGCCGCAGCACACACAGGAGCACTGCTGCCTTCTCAAACTGCATATTAATGGGGTCCCAGGTGTCGGCCCCCACAATCAGATACTAATAACTATCCTGATACTTTCATCAGTATTAAATCCTGGAAAACTCCTTTAATGCTGCCTTTGATATGAATGTGTTATGAAGGGTAATCCTTTAAAAGTCCGAACAAGAGGAAGTTTATGCATGGAGTAACTTCAAAAATATATTCGGGAAAACTCTCCTCCCTAGTTGTTTTTATTTAAAGAAAAGTAAATAGAATAGTTACATATAGGCTGTTAATATGTGAGGAAAAAAACTTGATGGTGTCTCTTTAACATATTAAATATTTAACCCGTTCAGCCTTGTTTTCGTTTCACTCCCTGCCTTTCTGGGGCCATGACTTTTTATTTTTTGTTTCGCATTAGCATTAGAGTGTATGACAAATACACTGTATTCCTATGGAGCCCTTTCACAGGCAGGGGCTCCATAGGACTAATGTGCGGCAGCTTTGGTTCATTCCGGAGGACTATAGCTGCCATACAATGCATCCGGCTACCCCCGATCCTCGCTGGGAAGCCAGAGCACTTCCGGGAGCATGGGGAGCAGAGCACATTTGACCATGGGATCTGAAGGGTTAAAAGTCTGCAACTGGTGGTAATGCCGGTCGTGGACATTTGCTGCAGGTGTCTGCTGTAAGAAGCAGCAGACATCCGGCGCTATGATGCTGTACTTGTAACATACTAGGATATGCCATCAATATTAGATAGGTGCGGGTCCACCTCTAGAATATGCTCCAATCTCTAGAATGGGGACCCTAAAGTGAACAGAGAGCAGCTCCGCATGCACGGCCGCCCCTCCGTCACCGCTATGGAAGTTCCAAAAATGGATGAGAGCTGGTTTGGCTATTTCTGGCAGTTCATAGCGGTGGACACACTTGAACGGTGCTCTATCTATTCACTGCTATGGGACCACTGAAATTAGCTGAGCATGCTCTCTGGGCTATTTTCGGAGATCCCATGGTGATGAATGGAGAGCACGCTGTGCATGTGTGGCGTTGCTCTCCTTCACTTCAGAGGCCCCCTTCTGGAGATAGGATTGGGTCTCAGAGGTGTGACCCGCACCTATCAAACATTTATGATATATCCTAGCACTATGCCATCAGTGTTTGAGATGATCCAACCCCTTTAATGATAGATAGATCAGATCTGTGCTTCACGACATGGTCATAGTACTGTTATATTGTGCACACCTCCCAACATGACCCGATCATGGCATTACATAATACAATTCTATTATAGTCAATACCTAGAGCACAACAACCCCTAATGTGGCTCACTCACTGAACATGACCAGAATACAATGTATTATACATCAAGCACTACACCTCCCATCGTGAACAGAGGATGAAGCCTTGTTATCTATGAATTGTATTATACCTTGTTTGCGTATAGTCATCTAATATCTCATCTTTTATATTTCTTTTATGGATGGGTTATAGTGAATGAGAATGGGGGTGGGGGGTTGTGTAATTAACCGTTGCCTTGCATGGATGAGATGCATCACTCACTGATCTCACATCACACACATGATGTCAAACAGAATTACACTGGGTGGGTACTGTAAAATCTGATATGTTGGCCATGACCCAACATTCTGCTGGCAGCGGTCCTGTGTCGTCTCTCTGCTGTCCCTACTTAGACGAGCGGCACTATCAAATGATTCACATCTTGTTTCCAGCTCAAAACAGAAACAAAAAGAAAGGGTAAAATTTCTGGGAATGGGTTTTTATTAATAAAGGGGTTATCTCACAAAATGTATGACTATGCAATGAATAGTGCATTTCAAATGAAGTATTTCTGCAATATACACGCAATCAAAATATTGTTAAATTTTTTGTTCATTACATTTTCCTCTCTGGTAGCGCCCCCTGCTGTTTATTCTGTCCTGCATCCAGTGGTGGACAGACATGCTCAGTAGCTTCCCTGCCCCCTCCCTCAGTGCTGGTGTAGTGATCCCAAGTGAAGCGGCCCAGACACGTTTCTTCATCCATTCTTTCTTCTAAATTCACAGAAGTACAGTCCTGATCAAAAGTTTAAGACACTTGAAAAATGGAAATAAATCATATTGGCATGGCTGGATCTTAACAAGGTTCCAAGTAGCGCTTCAACATGCAACAAGAAGAAATGGGAAGTAAGACAAAAAAAATTTGAGCATTCAATTTAATGAAAAATAGGCTGTTTTTCAGCTGATCAAAGTTTAGGACCACAAAAAAAATAAAAATAAAATAAACCCCCCAAAACAGAAATCCAACTTCCAAAACAAGAACTCAGTATGAGTAGCTCCACGTTATTGTTGATCACTTCAAAAATTTGTTTCGGCATGCTTGATGCAAGCGTTTCCATGAGGTGAGTGGGAACATTTCTCCAAGTGGTGAAGACGACCGCACGAAGGCCATCTACTGTCTGGAACTGTTGTCCATTTTTGTAACTTGCCATCCATCCCCAAAGGTTCTCATTGGATTTAAATCAGGGGAACACGCAGGATGGGCCAAAAGAGTGATGTTATTCTCCTGGAAGAAGTCCCTTGTCCTGCGGGCATTGTGCTGTAGCGTTGTCTGTTGAAAACCCAGTCGTACTACACAGATGAGGGCCCTTAGTCATGAGGAAATGCTCTCTGCAACTCTTGACATAGCAGCGGCCCGTTTTGACGCCCCTGCACTTCCTGAAGCTCCATTGTTCCACTGAAGAAAAAGCACCCCCAGACCATTATGGCGCCCCCCTCCACTGTGGCGCGTTAGAAAACATCTCAGGTGGGATCTGCTTGTCATGCCAGTAACGTTGGAAACCATCAGGACCATCAAGGTTAAAATTTTTTCTCATCAGAGAATACAACTTTCTTCACCTTTGAATGTCCCATGTTTGGTTCTCTCTTGCAAAGTCCAAACGAGCAGTTCTGTGGAGTTCAAGGAGACGAGGTCTTTGAAGACGTTTTAAGTTTTTGAAGCCCTTCCGTCTCAGATGCCGTCTGATGGTTATGGGGCTGCAGTCAGCACCAGTAAGGGCCTTAATTTGGGTCGAGGATCGTCCAGTGTTTTGACGGACAGCCAATTGGATCTCGGCTCAGTGCTGGTGAATTTTTTTTGGGTCTCTCCACTTGACTTTTTTGTTTCATAACCCTCAGGATCATTTAAGAAATTCCAAATGACTGTCTTACTGCGTCCCACCTCAGCAGCGATGCGCGCTGTGAGAGACCCCTGCTTATGCAGTTCAACAACCCGACCACGTTCAAAAAGGGAGAGTTTTTTGCCTTTGCATCACAAACGTGTGACTACCTGACAAAAAATGAAATGAATCCACATCTTTGCAAGATTTGGCCTTTTAAAGGCATGTGGTCCTAAACTTTTGATCAGCTGAAAAACAGCCTGTTTGAGTTTTTTTTCGTTGTTTTCATTAAATGGAATGCTCAAAAATGTTTTGGCTCACTCCGATTTCTTCTTGTTGCATGTTGAAGCTCTACTTGGAACCTTGTTAAGATCCAGCCATGTAAAATATGATTTTTTGCATTTTATGGTTCTTAAACTTTTGATCAGGACTGTATATAGCTGTATCTGCCTCTAGGACAGTGGAAGGAAGGAAGGAAGTTGTGGAGGCATGACATACCATGTGTATATTTGAGGCTGAATTTAAGGGAATAAGCCCTCACTCTATTGATAAAATCTGAGACACTTGGTCAATAATTTTTAATGAAAACAGATCTACCCCACCTACCAAGCGACAAGGTGGGTCTCAGTTCAGGCGGGTCCTACGCTAAACTTGCCTATGCGTTATGCATTTATGTTCAGGAGCGCAAACCCCACACCATACAGTGTTAAGGTGGTACATATAGGTGTGTGTGCTCTCCTCCCACCGGTTGCTGTGGCACAAGCAGGTAACTAGGAGCAACCATCCTATGTGTGCGGTGTGTCTGCGCTCTTGAACATAACTGCATAACGGCATAGGCAGGTTTAGTGTAGGACCGCTGAACTGAGACACCTTGTCGCTTGGTAGGTGGGCACAGATGTGTTTTGATCAAAATGTATTGACCAAGTGTCTCAGATTTTATCAATAGAGTGAGGGCTTAGTCATATGTTATGTTTGCATCTATTATTAAGTGCATTTATTTTCTGTGATTGCTATAAATGTTAGCCATGTACATCCGCAACATTCATTATCATATCGTGCAGGATGTTTTATATATTTTTTTTCAGTGATTTTGAATTTGAGGGACTATTTTCTATGCAGGGAAGGAAGGGTTTAACAAGAACTAACACAATGCATCCTGGGAGATGCAGGTGCTTGATTGCCTCATTTGAGCTGCTGTCCACCCACAGAAAGGAAAGAAAGTCCTCCAGATAAGTGTGAGTACAATGCCCTTCAATTTTACAAGTTCAGAGAATAGGAAATGAGCAGAAATACAGAGGCGGTGGGCTATATAAAACTAGCACCTGGGCCTACCTGCCCTGCACATCTGTGAAGTGATCTTGTGGTTGAACATGTATTTTTATTCCATAGGGAGAAGGGGGATATGGAGCTGCTAGAATTACCTGAATGTTCCTTGAAGGTCTGTATAAGATATTTAAGTAGATGAGACAGACTGGGCATTCTACAATAACTATTATTTAAATAGTCCCTATAAAAGAGACAATAGCTTGTACAGTGTATGAATGCTCTCCACAGGGTTGTCAACTAAGAAGAATGAGCTCCGCATTTATAAAATCAAATTGCCCCCCCCCCTCCCCACTGATCATCAAAAGAGCTATGCACCTCCTCTTTCACCATGTGGACTCTTAGCCGACCTATCCCCATTGTTTCTATGTGTTTTATGTCAGTCTCTCACTAATCTCAACTTTGCCAATGAACTTTCTGTATGAAGAAAACATTGAGATCACATGGTTTTACAATGACCATCACAAGACTGTCAAAACAATGGTATCTTGGTAGAGAGGGAATATTTCTCACTTGTTCCAGTTCCATCACCCTGACTCCGATGGGAAGTAGGTGAGCAGCCACCAGCGATCACCTCCCCTCCTAGTGGTATTGGAGTGTCTGGGGCAACCGGCACCAGAGGTTGAATTTCCAAACAAGCGATCTAAACTGCGCTACTGCTTCTGAATGCCACCCAGTGATATAGAAACATAGAACATAGAATGTGTCGGCAGATAAGAACCATTTGGCCCATCTAGTCTGCCCCAATATACTGAATACTATGGATAGCCCCCGGCCCTATCTTATATGATGGATGGCCTTATGCTATCCCATGCATGCTTAAAGGGATTCTGTATGACATTTTAGGCCCTATAACTATAACCCAAACATATGGCCAGGTCGTCCAAATGCATGAATCAAAACTGTCCATATTAAATGTGCCTGTGGCTCTATTAGCACATAAAACAGGTTTTTATAACCTGTCATTCACCTACCTAAGGTGCCCAAGGGGATGTCGCTTCATACAGTGTGCCCGGCTGCAGCCATCTCCATCTGGTGCCCAACGTCGCCTTCCCACTTGAAATCGACGCCCTCCCTGTCTATAGTGCCGCCTTCCTCCTCACCTCAGAGCTGCCTCCGCAATCGTCCGGTCCCTCTGCCAGATCCCGCGCGTGCGCACTAGGTATAACCTGAGGGACTGGACGATTGTGGAGGTGGCGCTGAGGTGAGGAGGAAGGCGGCACTATAGACAGGGAGGGTGGCGATTTCTAGTGGAAAAGCGGCGTTGGGCACCAGACGGAGATGGCTGCAGCCGGGCACACTGTATGAAGCGACGTCCCCTTGGGCACCTTAGGTAGGTGAATGACAGGTTATAAAAACCTGTTTTATGTGCTAATAGAGCCTCAGGCAGATTTAATAAGTACAGTTTTGGATTCATGCTATTTGGACGGACCTGGCCATATGTTTAGGTTATACGCCTAAAATGTCATGACAGAATCCCTTTAAACTCCTTCACTGTATTTGCAGCTACCACTTCTGCAGGAAGGCTATTCCATGCATCCACTACTCTCTCAGTAAAGTAATACTTCCTGATATTACTTTTAAACCTTTGCCCCTCTAATTTAAAACTATGTCCTATTGTAGCAGTTTTTCTTCTTTTAAATATTCTCTCCTCTTTTACCTTGTTGATTCCCTTTATGTATTTAAAAGTTTCTCTCATATCCCCTCTGTCTCGTCTTTCTTCCAAGCTATACATGTTAAGGTCCTTTAATCTTTCCTGGTAAGTTTTATCCTGCAATCCATGTACTAGATTAGTAGCTCTTCTCTGAACTCTCTCCAAAGCATCAATATCCTTCTGGAGATATGGTCTCCAGTACTGAGCACAATACTCCAGATGAGGTCTCACTAGTGCTCTGTAGAGCGGCATGAGCGCCTCCCTCTGTCTACTGGTAATGCCTCTCCCTATACACCCAAGCATTCTGCTAGCATTTCCTGCTGCTCTATGACATTGTCTGCCTATCCTCAGATACTGAGGTTAGGACTGTATCACTGATTTTATATTCTGCTCTTGGGTTTTTACCCCCATGTGCATTATCTTGCACTTATCAACATTAGATTTTAGTTGCCAGATTTTTGACCATTCCTCTAGTTTTCCTAAATCCTTTTCCATTTGGTGTATCCCTCCAGGAACATCAACCCTGTTACAAATTTTTGTGTCATCAGCAAAAAGACACACCTTACCATCGAGGACTTCTGCAATTTCGCTGATAAAGATATTAAACAATATGGGTCCCAGAATAGATCCCTGAGGTACCCCACTGGTAACAAGACCATGATCTAAATATACTCCATTGACTACAACCCTCTGTTGCCTGTCCCTCAGCCACTGCCTAATCCATTCAACAATATGGGAGTCCAAGCCCAAAGACTTTAATTTATTGATAAGCCTTCTATGTGGGACAGTATCAAAAGCCTTACTAAAGTCTAGATAAGCGATGTCTACTGCACCTCCGCCATCTATTATTTTAGTCACCCAATCAAAAAAATCAATAAGATTAGTTTGACATGATCTCCCTGAAGTAAACCCATGCTGTTTTTCATCTTTCAATCCATGGGATTGTAGATGTTCCACAATCCTCTCCTTGAGTATGGTTTCCACTAATTTCCCCACTATTGATGTCAGGCTTACTGGCCTATAGTTGCCCGATTCCTCCCTACTACATTTCTTGTGAATTGGCACAACATTTGCTAATTTCCAATCTTCTGGGACGACTCCTGTTACCAGTGATTGGTTAAATAAATCTGTTAATGGCTTTGCTAGTTCACCGCTGAGCTCTTTTAATAGCTTTGGGTGTATCCCATCAGGCCCCTGTGACTTATTTGAATTAATTTTAGACAGCTGACTTAGAACCTCTTCCTCTGTAAAGACACATGCATCAAAAGATTCATTAGTCTTCCTTCCTAACTGAGGTCCTTTTCCTTCATTTTCCTTTGTAAAAACTGAACAGAAGTATTCATTGAGGCAGTCAGTTAGGTTCTTTATCTTCTTCCATATACCTTCTTTCTTTTGTTTTTAATTTGGTAATTCCTTGTTTTAGTTTCATTTTTTCATTTATGTATTTGAAGAAGGTCTTATCGCCTTTTTTTCACTGACTGAGCTAATTTCTCTTCTGCCTGTGCTTTAGAAGCTCTTATAACTTGTTTGGCCTCTCTCTGCCTAATCTTATAAATTTGCCTGTCATCCTCGTCTTTTTTTTTTTTATAATTACTAAATGCTATATTTTTGTTTTTAATGATTTTGGCCACTTCTGCTGGGTACCACAGTGGTCTCTTTCTTTTTTTTGCTTTAACTTACTAGCCTAATGCAATTTTCTGTTGCCTTTAATAGTGCCACTTTTAAGTAGTCCCATTTCTCCTGGACTTCATTTGAAACTTAGCAGGCTTTGTTGTCTAGCATTTTGCACCTTCTATCTTGATTACTGACTTTATGCTTGAGTTTTCCCTTGGATTCTCATTTGATAGTTGTTGTTCTACATGTTTAAACTTGGCTTCATTCTAGACCGTGCTCTCTCATGTACCCTTGACATTTCTGACTACTTGTTGCTGGCTGGTTTCTGACTATGCTTCTAAAAGTGTTACAAGACTGCCACAAATAAGCTTTAAACTTAACAATTCATCATTTGTCTTGTAACTTCTTGTTTTCCGTAGTAAATGAGGCTTGGGGTACAGATGCTTTCCTTGTAACAGCTGACACCACTTGTCTATCTCTTCATGATCAACATGATATGTCACTCCTCAGGACACATTATCAGCCCACTCAGTTTCATAACAAACATACATTTTACTTACAATAATCTAACTAACATTAATTTTCATGATCAACTCCAGAAATGCAGGAACTGACATAGACAATCTATTCATATCTTATTTTTATAATTTAGATTTGTATGTTATAATAACTACAGTGAAACTTATAGAGCTATAGATTGTTAACAGAACAGCGTGGACTTCAGTGATGATGATGACGCTATCTAAAGTTAACAAAGTTCTGAAAAAGAATAAAAATCTAACTTTTTAAGAACTCTAGAAATTTATATTATTATAATGGGGGCCACAAATTCAGGGGACAACATACAAATGTGGCAGAGCTGAATTTGTCATTTTTCTATAAGTGACCTAATGGTTTATGGAATCTTGATGATGTTTAATGTAGTTTTGGCCTTAGAACTCAACCTATGTATTTTATTACAACTTCCTCACACTTGAAAACATGAGCATGCATGAGCAGTCCGATGTCCCCTGCTATTTATATACACTCATAGCAGGTCGGTGTTCATATTACAGCCATCGTCTCTACATATATTTCTTTGGAAAAAAAAGTGTCCTTACCTTTAGCTGCAATAGCAGACAGGAGGCAGGTGACCATCAGACAGGAGCGCATTGTCATTGCAGCTTCCAGGACCATTATAGGAACAGACCTTTAATCTCAGCTGCCTGTGTTGCGTTAGAATTCATCCATGGGTGTTGCCAAAACTTGGCAGATGACATGGGGGGGGGGGGGGGGGAGTGTAATCCGAGGAGATGACATGTTTCCATTACACAGCTAAGGGTTTGCTTGTTTATATATTTTGAATTAACCTCTCAGGAGCCAACAAGCTTTCAAAAATGTATAAACAATCAAAAAGTTGAAATTAGAATAAAAATTTTACTAAGCAGGTTATAACTATTAAGCCCTTCCAAATTTAAAAATTGTGAAAAAGTGGATGTTTTGCCTAAAATGATGTAGTTTTAGAAGGCTTGAAAATAGCAGAAATCTTGGTGCAAATGAAAACAGAACATTTCGGTTTGTCGAGTTTTGGCATTTTTTTTTTTTTATTGGGTTAGTGGCATATTTTGTTTTTTTAAACGTAGCATGCTATGAAAACTGCATTTTTCGTGGTTTTCCATAGGCCTATGGGACTTGTAAAACAGCAAGAACCCCCTTGTGGGGACCAGGTCATGAACTGGAGGAACTCAGAGATCTTCTCCATGATCAGTCAGTGAATATTATTCAGCCACACCTGTCATGGATTAGAAAGCAGCGAGGACGATTTGGGTTGGATTTGGGCCAGCTATGAGAAGTAATGCTCCTGAGATCTGGCAGAGCAGGGCTTGGATCTGCTCATCAAATACTGATTGGCCTGTTGAAGGAAACACTCTCTTCGAGAGTAGGGGATGGCCCACACACATATAGTTTCCTGACCACTTCCAGCATGGCACTGTTTAGGGGGTATCTGTGGATGGCACTGTTAGGGAGGGGGATCTGTGGATGACACTGTCATGGGGTGATCTGTGGATGACACATATAGCATAAGATGCTATATAGTGTCATCCATAGCTCCCCCCAATAGCAGTGTCATCCACTGATCCCCCTCCCATAGCAGTGTCATCCACAGATTCCGCTCCCATAACTATGCCATCCACAGATCCTACTCCCCATAACAGTGCCATTCACAGATCCCCCTCCTCATAACAGTGACATCACAGATCCCAGTCAGTTCCCTGGACTGGAGAAGATCGTCTTGAAGACAGGGAGGGCTAGGCATTCAGGGGTAGTATTATACAGCGAGAATAGCCCAAAACCTTTATTTTAAATGGAAAAGTTTGGGGTCGGCTTATACGCCCGGTCGTCTTATACGCCGGAAAATACGGTACTTCCTTCTGCTCCTGACTTCCTCCCGACCTCCCCTGCCTTTTGCGTCCGCGCGTTGCCGTTGTGACGTCACACGGAGGTGGAGTCATGGGCCAGCAATGCTAGGGTGAGCCTTATCTCCTCCAAGTGCAGAATGGATCCTGCACACGGTCACCATAAACAAGTCGTGAGGCCAGGCCCCGGCCACCAATGCACTGATCCCTGAGCTGGCTGTCTTCGAAAACTGTAAGTACTTAACCACCTCAGCTCCCCTAGCTTAAACACCCTTAATGACCAGACCACTTTTTACAATTCTGCACTACTCTACTTTCACGGTTTATTGCTCGGTCATGCAACTTACCACCCAAATGAATTTTACCTCCTTTTCTTCTCACTAATAGACCTTTCATTTGGTGGTATTTCATTGCTGCTGACATTTTTACTTTTTTGTTTTATTAATCAAAATTTTCCCGAAATTTTTGCAAAAAAATTTAATTTTTCACTTTCAGTGCCGTTGATAAAAAAAATGTTTGGTAAAAAAAAAAGGGTTTGGGTAAAAAATTATAGCGTTTACAAACTATGGTACAAAAATGTGAATTTCCGCTTTTTGTAGCAGTTCTGACTTTCTGAGCACCTGTCATGTTTCCTGAGGTTCTACAATGCCTAGTCAGTAAAAACACCCCACAAATGACCCCATTTCGGAAAGTAGACACCCTAAGGTATTCGCTGATGGGCATAGTGAGTTCATAGAACTTTTTATTTTTTGTCACAAATTAGCGGAAAATGATGATTTTTTTTATTTATTTTTTTCCTTACAAAGTCTCATATTCCACTAACTTAGGACAAAAAAATAAAAACTTCCATGAACTCACTATGCCATCACGAAATACCTTGGGGTGTCTTCTTTCCAAAATAGGGTCACTTGTGGGGTAGTTATACTGCCCTGGAATTTTAGGGGCCCTAATGCGTGAGAAGTAGTTTAAAATCAAAATGTGTAAAAAATGCCCTGTAAAATCCTAAAGGTACTCTTTGGAATAAGGGCCCCTTTGCCCACCTAGGCTGCAAAAAAGTTTCACACATGTGGTATCGCCGTACTCAGGAGAAGTTGGGCAATGTGTTTTGGGGTGTCTTTTTACACATGCCAATGCTGGGTGAGATAAATATATTAACTTTGTATAAAAAAATGGGAAAAGTTGTCTTTTAGAGAGATATTTCTCTCACCCAGCATGGGTATATGTAAAAAGACATCCCAAAACACATTGCCCAACTTCTCCTGAGTACGGCGATACCACATGTGTGACACTTTTTTGCAGCCTAAGTGGGCAAAGGGGCCCACATTCCAAAGAGCACCTTTAGGATTTCACAGGGCATTTTTTGCACATTTTGATTTCAAACTACTTCTCACGCATTAGGCCCCTAAAATGCCAGGGCAGTATAACTACCCCACAAGTGACCCCATTTTGGAAAGAAGACACCCCAAGGTATTTCATGATGGGCATAGTGAGTTCATGGAAGTTTGTATTTTTTTGTCACAAGTTAGTGGAATAAGAGAAAAAGAAAAAAAATCATCATTTTCCACTAACTTGTGACAAAAAATAAAAAATTCTAGGAACTCGCCATGCCACTCACGAATACCTTGGGTGTCTTCTTTCCAAAATGGGGTCACTTGTGGGGTATTTATACTGCCCTGGAATTTTAGGGGACCTAATGCGTGAGAAGTAGTTTGAAATCAAAATGTGTAAATAATGCCCTGTGAAATCCTAAAGGTGCTCTTTGGAATGTGGGCCCCTTTGCCCACCTAGGCTGCAAAAAAGTGTCACACATGTGGTATCGCCGTACTCAGAGGAGTGGGCAATGTGTTTTGGGGTGTCTTTTTACATATACCCATGCTGGGTGAGAGAAATATCTCTCTAAAATACAACTTTTCCCATTTTTTTATACAAAGTTGGAATTTGACCGAGATATTTATATCACCCAGCATGGGTATATGTAAAATGACACCCCAAAACACATTGCCCAACTTCTCCCTGAGTACAGCGATACCACATGTGTGACACTTTTTGCAGCCTAGATGCGCATAGGGGCCCAAATTCCTTTTAGGAGGGCATTTTTAGACATTTGGATCCCAGACTTCTTCTCACGCTTTAGGGCCCCTAAAATGCCAGGGCAGTATAAATACCCCACATGTGACCCCCATTTCGGAAAGAAGACACCCCAAGGTATTCAATGAGGGGCATGGCGAGTTCATAGAAGATTTTTTTTTGTCACAAGTTAGCGGAAATTGATTTATTTATTTTTTCTCACAAAGTCTCACTTCCGCTAACTTGGGACAAAAAAGTTCAATCTTTCATGGACTCAATATGCCCCTCAGCGAATACCTTGGGGTGTCTTCTTTCCGAAATGGGGTCACATGTGGGTTATTTATACTGCCCTGGCATTTTAGGGCCCTAAAGCGGGAGAAGAAGTCTGGAATATAAATGTCTAAAATTTTTTATGCATTTGGATTCCGTGAGGGGTATGGTGAGTTCATGTGAGATTTTATTTTTTGTCACAAGTTAGTGTAATATGAGACTTTGTAAGAAAAAAAAAAATATATCTATTTCCACTAACTTGTGCCAAAAAAATGTCTGAATGGAGCCTTACAGGGGGTGATCAATGACAGGGGGGTGATCGGGGAGTCTATATGGGGTAATCACCACCCTGTAAGGCTCCATTCAGACGTCCGTATGTGTTTTACGGATCCACGATCCATGGATCGGATCCGCAAAACACATCGGACGTCTGAATGGAGCCTTACAGGGGGGTGATCAATCACAGGGGGGTGATCAGGGAGTCTATATGGGGTGATCACCCCCTGTCATTGATCACCCCCCTGTAAGCTCCATTCAGACGTCCGGATGTGTTTTCAACGGATCCACGGATCCATGGATCGATCCGCAAAATACATATGGACTCTGAATGGAGCCTTACAGGGGGGTGATCAATCACAGGGTGGTGATCAGGGAGTCTATATGGGGTGATCACCCCCCTGTCATTGATCACCCCCCTGTAAGGCTCCATTCAGACGTCTGTACGTGTTTTGCGGATCCGATCCTGGATCTGTGGATCCGTAAAAACATATACAGACGTCGAATGCAGCCTTACAGGGGGGTGATCAATGACAGGGGGTGATCAATGACAGGGGGGTGATCAGGGAGACTCTATATGGGGTGATCACCCCCCTGTCATTGATCACCCCACTGTAAGGCTCCATTCAGACGTCCGTATGTGTTTTGCGGATCCGATCCATGGATCCGTAGATCCGTAAAACCATATAGACGTCTGAATGCAGCCTTACAGGGGGGGTGATCAATGGCAGGGGGGTGATCAGGGAGTCTATATGGGGGTGATCACCCCCCTGTCATTGATCACCCCCCTGTAAGGCTCCATTCAGACATCCGTATGTGTTTTTCGATCCGATCCATGGATCCGTGGATCCGTAAAACACATACGGACGTCTGAATGGAGCCTTACAGGGGGGTGATCAATGACAGGGGGGGTGATCAATGACAGGGGGTGATCAGGGAGTCTATGTGGGGTGATCACCCCCCTGTCATTGATCACCCCCTGTAAGGCTCCATTCAGACGTCCGTATGTGTTTTGCAGATCCGATCCATGGATCCGTGGATCTGTAAAACACATACGGACGTCTGAATGGAGCCTTACAGGGGGTGATCAATGACAGGGGGGTTATCAATGACAGGGGGGTGATCAGGGAGTCTATATGGGGTGATCACCCCCTGTAAGGCTCCATTCAGATGTCCGTATGTGTTTTGCAGATCCGATCCATGGATCCGGGGATCTGTAAAACACATTTGGACGTCTGAATGGAGCCTTACAGGGGGGTGATCAATGACAGGGGGGTGTCACGGCCATGGTCATGGTTGTGACTCCTGTAACCACATGCAGTTGCCTGCGGTCTTGGTGTTGTTGTCAATCACAGGTGAGGGCTATAGTATGTTGCCTCACCTGTGGTTGCCGCTGGCAACATTGTGTATGTGGCAGCAGAGCAGCCTGAGCGGTGCTAGGCAGCTTGCTGCAATAGGCATGCGGTTGCCCCTGGCAACCTCTCTTTATAGGTGTGCGTTTTATTGGTGTGCACGGAGTGTCATACTGTCACCGCTGAGGATGGGGAAAACCCTCAGCCGTGCGGTATCAGGAGATGGAAGGTCGCTACTTGGCCAGTAACACAGAATTAGAGAGCAGGTCACCTCCTACAGCTTCCCTAATCTGACCCTGACTCCTAGCTGCATGAGCCGCCCTTTAAGGTAGGAGGGCTCATGATCAGGAACCTTGGATCCCTTCTGACCCTGCGTCAATCCCGGAACTAGGAGCTGGGTAGACAGTGTCAGTGTCAGTACCTGCGAGTCTCCCCAGGACTGCTGCCGGACCCTGGAACAACACACAGGAACCAGGATCCGACTGCCAGCCTCTGGAACAACATACAGGAACCAGAGACCAGCAAAGAAACAGCCCGAGGAGACCGCACTGACACTGCGTCCGCTCTCTATTAACGTCCCCACTCCAGTCACTGCCAACAGACACTCCTACCCAGCACACAGCCGGAACACTAAAGGAATGCTGCCAGCAGACGACCAGAGATAGGAACATAGAGAGGGACGAGGGATCACCAGCACGGACACGGAAGGTAAGGTGGCGGGGAATATGCCACCAACCGCGCCGTAAACGGTGATCCCCGAAACGCTCTCCCTCCGGAGAACGCGCATGCAGGCCAAAGGCAGATGGCGCTGCATGCTGCACCTCTTTCGAAGGCTAGTTTATGGTTTATCTGTTATTGCAGCAGTGAACACTGGGTGTGTCTGTGTGGGTGTGGCTACTTGGGCCTATAAAGCCTCAGTGAATATCACTTGTCTGAGGGGTACTTCAGCCATGGTTAGCTGGAGCAGCCTCCTGTGTATTCCATCTGCCAGTGGGGACCTTGTGGTCATAGGTTTATGCATGGGGTTTAGAAGATGTTTGTGTGGTCTTTATTTATTGCAGAAGATGGTTTCCCTGGGTTTCCCGTGTGATGTCTGTGTGTGCGGTGTCCTTTATGTTGTTTGTGGACAGCAGCACTTGCACGTGGGTTCCAGGTTGTGTGTCTGTGGCAGGTACGTGTGGTACTAGTCTCACTTACCTGTCATTGCCATATCGCTGTTTCTGTTCCCCTTTGTAGCTTGGCCACTTTAGACTCCTGTTCCTCCGTGTCCAGGAGGAACGGGCTGTCTACCCAGCTCCTAGTTCAGGGATCGACGGAGGTCAGAAGGGATCCAAGGTTCCTGAGCATGAGCCCTCCTACCTTCAAGGGCGGCTCATGCAGCTAGGAGTCAGGGTCAGATTAGGGAAGCTCTAGAGGTGACCTGCTCCATAATTCTGTGTTATTGGCCAAGTAGCGACTTTCCATCTCCTGATACCGCACGGCTGAGGGTTTTCCCCATCCTCAGCCATGACAGGGGATGATCAATGAAAGGGGGGGTGATCAGGGAGTCTATATGGGGTGATCAGGGGTTAATAAGGGGGTTAATAAGTGACAGGGGGGGTAGTGTAGTGTGGTGCTTGGTGCTACTTATTACAGAGCTGCCTGTGTCCTCTGGTGGTCGATCCAAGCAAAAGGGACCACCAGAGGACCAGGTAGCAGGTATATTAGACGCTGTTATCAAAACAGCGTCTAATATACCTGTTAGGGGTTAAAAAAATCACATCTACAGCCTGCCAGCGAACGATCGCCGCTGGCAGGCTGTAGATCCACTCGCTTGCGTTTTGCGAGATGACGCGTATATGCGTGACTCTGCCTGAGTGAGCCGCCTCCGGAACGCGATCCTGCGTTAGGCGGTCCGGAGGTGGTTAAATTACAGTAATTCACAAAAAATCCATTACTTTGTTGTTTTATGGGGTAAGGGGGTTGGGACCCGTTGGGTAGTTAGAGGGGGGAGAATTAGGGAGGGGTTAATATCTCTAGCTGCACATTGTTTTAAAAAAAAAAAAAAAGTAATCTGTAAAATACATTTGTGTTAGAAGTCGTGCTTTTTAAATTTTTAGAATAATGATACAGCCATTTTATTTCATGTATTTGTGATAATTTCTGTGCTGTTGGAGGGGGGGTGAGGGGCAGTATTACACAATCTTTATATATTTTTTTATACATATACAGATTGTATAATACTGCCCCTCACCCCCCTCCAACCAACACAGAAATTAGCACAAATGTATTAAATAAAATGGCTGCCTGTATCATTATTCTAAAAATTGAAAAAACCGCAACTTCTGACACACATACTTTGTATTTTACAGATTTTTATATATTTTTCATACATCTGCAAAATACAAAATATTTGTGTCAAACTAGGAATGTGCATCGTTTGTTTTTTTAAAATAACTTTTAGATGATAGACATTTTATTTTATTTCATACATACATTTGTGATGATTCTTTTACAGAAAGGAAGATGTGAAGCTCTAACAGGAAAGGGTGGAGCCTAAAGAGGAATGGGTGGGGTTTACATAGGAAGGGGTTTTGCCTTGACAAGAAGGGGTGGGTCAAATTTATATTAGGGGGGTGCCCGAGTTTAGTCTCGCCTAGCGCAGCACAAAACCAAGATACACCGCTGGATGTAGCTGATTGCACTTGGGAGCCGGGTAAATTATGGGCTTCATCATCATAGGGAGAAGAGGGTGGCAGCTTGCCCATGAGGCAGCGGTGGAGCCAGCAAGTCGCTAATGTGGCCGGGAGTCATCAGGATGGCAGCAGTGGGAGATTGGGAGCCAAATGTGCCCAGGGTAGACCCCCCCGCTTTGCAGGAGCCTACCTGCCCGAAAAGTAGTGGTTTAGGGGTTCATGGAAGCAGCAGCGATAGCTCCGTATCCTTCATCAAGAAATCGAATCCTGGCTTTCTCTGCGACAACTCAAAATAGGAACCATGGTGACCGATGGCGCTGCGTCAAGGAAGGCTGAGCATGCGCACTGCATGGCACACGTGTTCAATCTGGTTGTCAAGTGGTTCCTGAAGTCTTCCACCCATCTGCAAGACATCCTAAAATGGCCAGGAAATTTTGTATGCACTTCAGCCACTCGTACCACCGCAAAGCACACCCTCCTTGAGCTGCAGTGGCAGAACGGCATCCCCAACATAGGCTCATATGCGACGTTTCCACCCCGTTAGAATTCCACCCTCCTTATGTTGGACCGACTATACCAACAGAGAAAGGCCATAAACTATTTCTTGATGATCCAAGCGGACAGGAGTACTCCCCTGTGTAACTTCGATGTAAGCCAGTGGCAACTCATGCGTGCCACTGCCATTTGCTCAGGCCCTTTGAGGAGGCCACATTATTTGTCAATCGCCAGGACAACAGATGAACATTGTCATTCTGGTAAATCTGGCTGGTCAGGGACTGGAGACGTGGCGCCTAGATCTCATGGCCACATGAGCACTGTGGGGGCTGAACTGGAGAGGAGGAAATTGGAGCACAAGCAATGTGGTTTTTCTACACAGTTGACAGGAGAGGAGGAGCAGGAGCAGCCAGAGGAGCTACAAGGCAATGAGGAAGACGAGGCAGAGGACCCAGACACACCGTGGCAGTAGCAGTGGAGAGGGAGCAGAGAGTCCCTCCAAGTTGCTTGCACAAATGGCCCGATGCATGCTCACTTGCTTGCCTAGTGGCAGCCGAAATGTCAGCATTCGGCAGAGGGATGACTTCTGGCTCTCCAACTTGTTGGACCCTCTCTACCGACCCAAATGGGGGCTTTTTTTAACACCTGCTAAGAGGGAGGACAAACTGAACTACTATAAAGACTATCTGTGCCATCGTCCATCCTCTCGCAGGTCTGACCAGGAGGCCCTCTGCGCTCACAGTCCTCTGCCATGGCTGCTGTGGCAGAGTGGGGGAATAGGAGCAGTTCCACCTCCATCAGCAGCAACTTGAGTCTAGAGTCGCTGATGAGCAGCTTTCTTTACCCACCTACTGAAGAAACTACTCACCAGCAGCAGCAGCTCGACCTGGAGCAGGACCTGAACCAGCATGTGGTGGCACACTTGGAGATCACCCTGCCACCCCACATTGAAGATCCGCTGGACTGCTGGGTAGCCAAACTGGATTTGTGGGCCGCAACTGCAAAGTTTGCCCTGGAAAAACTGTCCTGCCAGGCCAGTAATGTGGCATCAGAGCGGGTGTTTAGTGCGGCGGGGGCTATAGTTACCCCAAGAAGAACTCGCCTGTCCACCCAAAATGTGGAGAAACTGACCTTTGTCAAGGTGAATCAAGCGTGGATCAGCCAGCATTTCCACACACCAATACCTGATGCATCAGACTAGATCATCCATGGTGCCACACCAACACTTTGACAAAAGAGACTGGTTTCTTCTGGTTACCTGCCTCAGCTACTATTCTGATGCTGCCACACGCCTGATGCCACACATCTGATGCCAAGTGCTCCTTCTTTCACCCACCATCTTCACCTGGTACTGGTATTGCCACCCACCTCCCCACTCTGTCACCGGGTCACTCTGTGGTCTCCTGATGCTGCTGCCACCTCCACACTATGTCACCTTGCCACTCTGTGATCTCCTGATGCTGCTGCCACCTCCACACTATGTCAACTTGCCACTCTGTGGTCTTCTGATGCTGCTGCTACCTCCAAACGATGTCACCTTGCCACTCTGTGGTCTCCTGATGCTGCTGCCACCTCCACACTATTTCACCTTGCCACTCTGTGGTCTCCTGATGCTGCTGCCACCTCCACACTATGTCTACTTGCCACTATGTGGCCTCCTGATGATGCTGCTGCCACCTCCACACTCTGTCATTGTGCCATCCTGTGGCCTCCTCCTGTTGCTGCTGCTGCCACCTCCACACTGTCATTTTGCAATCCTGTGGCCTCCTCCTGATGCTGCTGCTGCCCCCACCTCCACACTGTCATTGTGCCACCTTGTGGCCTCCTCCTGATGCTGCTGCTGCCACCTCCACACTCTGTCATTGTGCCACTCTGTGACCTCCTGATGCTGCTGCCACCTCCACACAGTCATTGTTCCACCCTGTGGCCTCTTCCAGATGCTGCTGCCACCTCCACACTATGTCATTGTGCCACTGTGTGGCCTCCTGATGCTGCTGCCACCATCACACTGTCATTGTGCCACCTTGTGGCCTCCTCCTGATGCTGCTGCCGCCACCTCCACGCTTTGTCATTGTGCCACTCTGTGGCCTCCTGATACTGCTGCCACCTCCACACTGTCATTGTGCCATCCTGTGGCCTCCTTCTGATGCTGCTGCCACCTCCGCACTCTGTCATTGTGCCACTCTGTGGCCTACTGATGCTGCTGCCACCTCCACACTGTCATTGTGACACCCTGTGGCCTCCTAATGATGCTGCTGCTGCCACCCCACTCTGTCATTGTGCCACCCTGTGGCCTGCTGATGCTGCTGCCACTGCCACCTCCACACTATCTCATTGTGCCACTCTGTGGCCTCCTGATGCTGCTGCCACATCCACACTGTCATTGTGCCACCCTGTGGCATCATCCTGATGCTGCTGCTGCCACCTCCACACTATGTCATTGTGCCACTGTGTGGCCTCCTGATGCTGCTGCTGCCACCACCACACTGTCATTGTGCCCCCCTGTGGCCTCCTCCTTATGCTGCTGACGCCACCTCCACACTTTGTCATTGTGCCACTCTGTGGCCTCCTGATGCTGCTGCCACCTCCAAACTGTCATTGTGCCACTCTGTGGCCTCCATCTGATGCTGCTGCCACCACACTCTGTCATTGTGCCACTCTGTGGCCTCCTGATGTTGCTGCCACCGCCACTTCCACACTCTGTCATTGTGCCACTCTGTGGCCTTCTGATGCTGCTGCCTCCTCCACACTGAAATCTATGTGGAATCAGTGAATTGGTGTAAAAGGAGTGCGCTCTTTCACGTTATAGTAGGATCTTGGGCCTCTGCACATTTCTTTATACCTGGCGCTAACATTGACCTGTATGGCAGTTCACACTTGAGTTATTTGGTTAGTTTTGGCCCCGTAACTGCCCAAATAAGTGAAGTGTGCAGTGATTCTAAGAGCGACGCCTGTCATCTGCATGTCATACTGACTCACAGTATTGAATCAATTCGTACAAATCAATTTGCTCGTCCGTAGTTGCTATTATTATGCAAACATGGTATTCAAATTTAGACCTCATTCATCCCGCCCATGATGGAAATTGGTTCATGCAATACGTTTTCTGGCATAGAAAAAGTCCCATTGTATGCCAAGATTTGTGACTTTCTGTTGTTTTAAGCTGCTCTTGCCATTTTTGAATTGGGTTGGAATATGTGAATGGTTTTCTATGGTAATTAGTTCCACTCCAGGTTTATTACTGTAACGTTTAAAAAAAATTGTCCAAAGCTCACTTAAGTTAGGGGGTTGGCATAGAGTAGTGTCTAGATAATAGTGTAAGGCTCAAATTTCAGAAGCAAAATGTGGCGTTTGATACGTCCAGGGGCGGACTGGAAACTAAAAGTGGCCCTAGAATTAAAAGGTAAAAATGGCCCCATGTTGCAAGCGGGTTCAAATTGACAGAAGGTAGGGCAACATAATTTGGCAGGGCCAGCAATACTATAGTGTTGAGCAATATACCACCCCAGCTGAACCAAATACCATAGTGCAGCACAAAATTACCCCATAAGAGTCGACACTTTGTAGCCAAAATAATGTTTCAGAACAGAAGGTGGAAAGAGATTTTATTAAATCACATGGACATTGAGGACATTCAGTTCTTTGTTTCTGTACATTATAACATTTATTGGTTGTTTGATGGGACTAATGGAATTTTTGGGAGACCTACTAGAAGGACATTAGAGTGGTCTCCTAATAAACGTATACTAACATCGGCAATTACTAAAGCAGAGGCTTAAAGGGAACCTGTCACCTCCAAAACACATATAAAACCAACATCATTACCTTACAGTAGCCCCCAGTGTGTTCATAATCATGTGTTTCATTCCTCCATCGGTTGCTGCATACTTTATAAAAACGCAGTTTTAATCTCCATTCGCGCTATTTTCAGAGCCAGCTTGAAGTCAAGGGGACAGCGGCCTCCTTGCTTCAAGTCAAGCCGAGCCCGCCCCTTGTTACTGCGTGATCCCATCTCCAGAAGTCAGCTGGCTGCTATCGTCTCACTGCGCATGCGCCGGCCATTTCCATCATGCGCGCGTGCCTGAAGCCAGTGATCATGCTGACACTGCTGGGCAAATGTGCACGATGGAAATGGCCGGCGCATGCGCAGTGAGACGATCGCAGCCGGCTGACTGCCGCAGCCGGAGACGGGATCGCGCAGTAACAAGGAGCGCACGGCAGGATGTCACTCAAAGTGAAGAGAGGACAGGTAAGGGGCGGGCTTAGCTTGACTTGAAGCAAGGAAGCCGCTGCCCCCTTGACTTCAAGTTTCAAACAGAGTTTTTATAAAGTATGCAGCAACCGATGGAGGAATGAAACACATGATTATGAACACACTGGGGGCTACTGTAAGGTAATGATGTCGGTTTTATATATGTTTTGGAGGTGACAGGTTCCCTTTAACTTCTGGGCCCTGTTATAATAAATCTCCCATCTACCATTTATAATACTGGTGCCATTTTTGGCAGAATGGCCTTTGGGCCCCCATACGAACTGAGGCCTGAGTGCAATTGCTTCCTCTGTAACCCCATAGCTACATTCTTGCACTTAACAGACCCCCCAGAATTTCCCAAAAACACAAGCCCTTCCTGTTTCTGGGCAGTTATAACCTAGTGGAGATGTAGGCCGAGGCTGCTAAAGGACCTGTGGTCTCTTGACCGGACACAGCAGGTATCACATGATCTCTGCCTAGCGCCACTAATTGGCTGAACAGGATCATGTGGTACTGTCTATGGCGTTAAAGATGGAGTCCTAGAGATAAAAGTCACCAGGTTCTATGATATATAATAGTAGTGAATCCAGTTGGAACAAAGCCTTTGTAATAAGCCGGTAAGCAAAATATTAACATCAGCCAGGATTAACCAGGATATACAGCGGTCTGGCAAAGTCCCGTTAAATGTGCATTGCAAAAGTTATGGCCCAAGAAGAGGTTTTCAGCCCTTGCCCCATGTCAGCATTTCCTGTCCCTCTATGAAACATTACGAGAGTTCTGAAAATAGCCGAGCGAACACACTTAGCAGTGCAACAAGAGTGCAAGCGTGGCCATCGTTCCATTCGCCGCTATGGGACCGGAAGTCCAGAACTCCTATAGTGGTGAAAGGGAGGGTGGCTGCACATGCGCAGATGCTCTCTGTTCACTTCTGGAGCCCCATTCTGGAGATAGGAGCTTGTCCCAGAGGTGGCTATATGCCATCATTGTCCCACATAGGGCAATCCTACAGAACGGAGCCCTTGAAATGAAGAGAACGTTACGCATCACTATGGGAGTTCTGAAAATAGCTGAGCAAGCAATATTGGTTATTTTTGGAAGTCTCATAGCAGTGACTGGAGAGCAATGCCCTGCACAAGAGTGGCCATCACTCCATTCACCATTGTGGGACCAGCGTCTCTCCCCATGCGCAGCTAGTCTATGTTCACTTCTGGGGAATCGTTCTGGAGATAGTGTAGGTGCAGGTCCTACCTCTGGGATCCATTTCTATATGACATTGATGGCCTATCCTGGTCGATCAATGCCCCACATAGGCCAACCCCTTTAATGTATTTATTTTGATTATCGCAAATAAATGTTTTATTTTTTGAAAAATTATACAGTTTACTACTTTGCAGTTTCCTGTCCTGTTCATGTGATGGGCACATAGGTGCAGGGCTCGGTACAGTACAGTTATCAGAGCTGTATCTTGTAATGTCTTTTAATGAGTTGTACAGCTGAGTGTGTGATGAACAGGACAAATTTCACCTTTAAATTTACTGGAATTAAGTGTCCGGTCAAACGAGGGAAAAAATTTGGCATAGTATAAAAAAAAATAAAAAAAGTAAAAAAAATAAAATAAAAAAATACTCACCTCACTGATCCCACAGTACTACACTTGCCCAGTCCATGCTGGTCTTTCCTTCCTGTTCCCAGCACAACACGTAGGAAGTGCCCGCATAGCCAATCAGTGGCTGAAGGGGGTCGCTGCTGAGCTCAGGGATCAGCTCAGGGAGTATCTCCTGGCATTTCCTTTGTGTGTTGTGCCGGGATCAGGAAGTAGAGACTAGTGGGGATCAGCAAGGTGAGTAATGCTCAAACTGTAAAAAAAAAATTTTTTTTAAATGACTCCTGAATCCTTTGCCAAAAACTATCACAAAAAATTGTAGAATTGTAGAAGACAACAATTATAAATGAAACAGGAGTTTTGGTACTTGCTGCAACAGCGACACATCTGCAGCTCTAAGAAATTATTTTCATGATAAAGAGAGCAGCTAGCAGCATGAGGAGCAGGCCTGGAAGTCGGGCATCACTCCCCCCGGCTGCAGGGTCGACGTCATTCCCCCCCACTGTAGGTTTGACGACATTCCCCGTGGAGCAGGTATAAGACTTTCCTGGATATGAAAAGAATGGTTCCTCAAGTTTGCACCATCCTGGCGTACCGCAGCCGCCTACATAGTAAGTTAATGATTTTCCTCCTGTTAAAAAAAAAAAAAGTTAATATCAAATCACATTGAAGTCAAGTCAGGTACTTAAAGGGGTGTTCCATTTTGTATAGATAAAGTTTAACCTCTTAGTGACCAATGGTCATAATGATCATGTACATAATTATTTGGTTAGGAATGTACAGAGCAGGTTCACAAGCTGAGCCCTCTACATTACATGATAGGTACCAGATGTCCCAGGCCAGGATCGGAAATAACTACCATCCCAGCTGTTTAACTCCTAAGATTCCATGGTTAATAACGATCGTTCCCTCGATCTTCCGATTTGGCTCCCCTAGGACTAATCTCCAAACCGAATAAAAAATGTCCAAAAGGTCATATGTAAGCAAAACTGGTATCATAAAAACGACAGCTCGCCCTGAAAATAATGTTATTAGTGCCAGAATATGGGACACAAAGGAGGGTTTACATTTTTTAACCCCTTAAGGACCCCACCGTACATGTACGGCGCTGGTGGATGTGACTTAAAGACCAGCGCCGTACATGTACGGTGGGCTGATGGGGCAGTTGCAGGAGCTGCATCGCTGGCCACAGCTGCATACGCCGGCATTGGTGAAAACACCAATGCTGGAGTATTAACCCCTTGTATGCCGCCGTCAAAGCCATCTCCATCGGGTCCCTGCGCTGCACTGCCATCGGGGCTTGCCTTCTACAGAAGCCTGTGAGATCAATCGCCTTAGGCTGGGTCTCACAGGCAGGCTGTCAGTGTAAAGGCTGACAGGCATGCATTACAATACAGGCTGTATTGTAATACATTGCAGAGGGGATCAGACCCCAGAAGTTCCAGAGTGGGACAAAAAAAATAAGGGGAAAAAAAAAGTATTTTTCATAATACAAAAAATAAAGTTTCAAGTACAAAAAAGCCCCTTTCCCAAAATAAAACACGGAAAATGGTCAAAAAAAAGAAAAAAAAAAGAAAAACAGACTTATTGGGTATTGCCGCGTCCATAATGACCGGCTCTATATAAATATAACATAATCCACCCCTTCACCTGAATGGCGTAGAAAAAATATCGTGAAAAATGAGACTCTACATAAAACAATCGGGCAAAAAAATAAAAAAACTATGGCTCTCAGAATATGGAGACATTAAAACATGTTTTTTCTTTGTTTCAAAAATGCTTTTATTGTGTTAAAAGTAAAAAAATTAAAAGTAGAGATGTTAGGTATCGCCGCATCCATAACAACCTGCTGTATAAAAATATCACATGAACTAACCCCTCAGCTGAACACCGTAAAAAAATAAAAAATAACAGTGTCAAAAAAGCAATTTTTTGTCACCTTACATTACAAAAAGTGTAATAGCAAGTGATCAAAGTTATACACACCCCAAAATAGTACCAATCAAACCGTGGCTTTCAGAATATGGAGACACTAAAAATCTTTTTTTTTCAACAAATGCTTTATTATGTAAAACTGAAACAAACAACCAAAAAAGTAGTCATATTTGGTATTGTCGCATCCGTAACAACCTGCTCTATAAAAATACCAGATGATCTAACCTGTCAGATAAACATTGTAAATAATAAAAAATAAAAACGGTGCCAAAACAGCTATTTTTTGTTACCCTGCCTCACAAAAGGTGTAATATAGAGCAACCAAAAATCATATGTACCCTAAAATAGTACCAACAAAACTGCCACCTTATCCCGTAGTTTCCAAAATGGGGTCACTTTTTTGCAGTTTCTACTCTACGGGTGCATCAGGGGGGCTTCAAATGTAAGCAAAACTGGTATCATAAAAACGACAGCTCGCCCTGAAAATAATGTTATTAGTGCCAGAATATGGGACACAAAGGAGGGTTTACATTTTTTAACCCCTTAAGGACCCCACCGTACATGTACGGCGCTGGTGGATGTGACTTAAAGACCAGCGCCGTACATGTACGGTGGGCTGATGGGGCAGTTGCAGGAGCTGCATCGCTGGCCACAGCTGCATACGCCGGCATTGGTGAAAACACCAATGCTGGAGTATTAACCCCTTGTATGCCGCCGTCAAAGCCATCTCCATCGGGTCCCTGCGCTGCACTGCCATCGGGGCTTGCCTTCTACAGAAGCCTGTGAGATCAATCGCCTTAGGCTGGGTCTCACAGGCAGGCTGTCAGTGTAAAGGCTGACAGGCATGCATTACAATACAGGCTGTATTGTAATACATTGCAGAGGGGATCAGACCCCAGAAGTTCCAGAGTGGGACAAAAAAAATAAGGGGAAAAAAAAAGTATTTTTCATAATACAAAAAATAAAGTTTCAAGTACAAAAAAGCCCCTTTCCCAAAATAAAACACGGAAAATGGTCAAAAAAAAGAAAAAAAAAGAAAAACAGACTTATTGGGTATTGCCGCGTCCATAATGACCGGCTCTATATAAATATAACATAATCCACCCCTTCACCTGAATGGCGTAGAAAAAATATCGTGAAAAATGAGACTCTACATAAAACAATCGGGCAAAAAAATAAAAAAACTATGGCTCTCAGAATATGGAGACATTAAAACATGTTTTTTCTTTGTTTCAAAAATGCTTTTATTGTGTTAAAAGTAAAAAAATTAAAAAGTAGAGATGTTAGGTATCGCCGCATCCATAACAACCTGCTGTATAAAAATATCACATGAACTAACCCCTCAGCTGAACACCGTAAAAAAATAAAAAATAACAGTGTCAAAAAAGCAATTTTTTGTCACCTTACATTACAAAAAGTGTAATAGCAAGTGATCAAAGTTATACACACCCCAAAATAGTACCAATCAAACCGTGGCTTTCAGAATATGGAGACACTAAAAATCTTTTTTTTTCAACAAATGCTTTATTATGTAAAACTGAAACAAACAACCAAAAAAGTAGTCATATTTGGTATTGTCGCATCCGTAACAACCTGCTCTATAAAAATACCAGATGATCTAACCTGTCAGATAAACATTGTAAATAATAAAAAATAAAAACGGTGCCAAAACAGCTATTTTTTGTTACCCTGCCTCACAAAAGGTGTAATATAGAGCAACCAAAAATCATATGTACCCTAAAATAGTACCAACAAAACTGCCACCTTATCCCGTAGTTTCCAAAATGGGGTCACTTTTTTGCAGTTTCTACTCTACGGGTGCATCAGGGGGGCTTCAAATGGGACATGACAACTTAAAATTATCCCAGTGAAATCTGCCCTCCAAAAACCATATGGCGTTTCTTCCCTTCTGCTCCCTGCAGTGTGCCCATACAGCAGATTACGATCACATATGAAGTGTTTCTGTAAACTACAGAATCAGAGTAATAAATATTGAGTTTTGCTTGGCTGTTAACCCTTGCTTTGTTACTGGAAATGGATTAAAATGGAAAATCTGCCAAAAAAAGTTAAATTCTGAAATTTCATCTACATTTTCCTTTAATTCTTGTGGAACACCTAAAGGGTTAACAAAGTTTGTAAATCAGTTTTGAATACCTTGAGGGGTGCAGTTTCTAAAATATGGTCATTTATGGGGGGTTTCCATTATGTAAGCATCACAAAGTGACTTCAGACCTGAACTGGTCGTTAAAAAAGTGGGTTTTGGAAATTTTCTGAAAAATTTTAAGATTTGATTCTAAACTTCGAAGCCTTCTAACGTCCCTAAAAAATAAAATGGCATTCACAAAATGGTCCAAACATAAAGTAGACATATGGGAAATGTAAAGTAATAACTATTATATGAGGTATCACTTTCTGTTTTAAAATCAGAGAAATAGAAATTTAGAAAGTTGCACATTTTTTATTTTTTTGTAAATTTGGGATTTTTTTTAAAGAAAAATTAAAAATATTGACTGAAGTTTACGACTATCAAGAAGTACAATGTGTCACGAGAAAACAATCTCAGAATGGCTTGGATAAGTAAAAGTGTTCCAAAGTTATTACCACATAAAGTGACAAATGTCAAATTTCCAAAAAAACGGCCTGGTCCTTAAGGTGAAAAATGGCAGGGTCCTGAAGGGGTTAAAGTAGTAAATAGCAAAATAGTTACTGTACCAAATAATAACGTCATTTTATGAGACACACCTCTGTTTACTAAAATTCAAGGAAAGAGTTACTTTGTAACAATTAGCTCAATTACCTAATTAATCACTGCTCAAACTTCTTAAAATACATTTGGTTAAGCTATATTGAGCTAATTATCTACCTTAAAGAGGACCTTTCACTACTGTACAAAATAAAAACTAACTAGATCAGTGGGCAGAGCGGCGCCCAGAGGTCCCCCTGCACTTACTAGTATGTCTGGGCGCCGCTCCGTTCGCCCGGTATAGGCTCCGGTGTCTGCGCTCCCTCTGACTGATTTCTTGTATGAGGCGTGTCCCTTGCTGCAGCGCTGGCCAATCGCAGCGCACAGCTCATAGCCAGGCTATGAGCTGTGCACTGCGATTGGCCAGCGCTGCAGCAAGACACGCCTCATACAAGAAATCAGTCAGAGGGAGCGCAGACACCGGAGCCTATACCGGGCGAACGGAGCGGCGCCAAGACATACTAGTAAGTGCAGGGGGACCCCTGGGCGCCGCTCTGCCCACTTATCTAGTTAGTTTTTATTTTGTACAGTTGTGAAAGGTCCTCTTTAATCTATTTAAACATCCCCTTTCTCTCCTTACCTTACTATTACTCTTACCTTACTAGTTTATTATATTACCCTTCAACAAATCTTAATCAATGTTTTCTATATACACTTTTCCTTTGCTAACCATGTTTTACTTCTATATTCTTCTCCATTATCAATAACTTTTCATGACAGCTGTTATGCAACCTATTATCAATTATTCCTCCCTATAGCTACTGTCCTACCTATTAATAATCATAAATCCTTACCTAAAATACAGAATAAACCAACCAGAAGCCAGGTATGCAAGCCAACAACCTATTCATAAAACAGTTATAATCAGCATAACTTACGATAACAGCCTTATGCATAATAAGACATACAAGATCAGCTCTCTCCATTTTTCATTATAAAACTAGAAAAACTTACATTACAATCAGCAAATTAGAGAAATCAATAAGCATACTTGGCTCAAAATATATATCCTATCTATTCGATCTCAAACATACAATCTATTTTATCAAAAATAAACTTTCTATACTATAACTAAACTAAATTGATCCACATATATATGTTCCATAGTGTGGCAGCTGTTCTTCCCATCTTCTTCCGGTTCTGCAAATAATATACGTACATTTCGCTCAAGGCCAGATTCCCGCAGTCCTTTTGCTCAATAAGATCTCTTCTGAAGAACAAGATGTTGTGCACCTTCCAGATTGCATTTTTAACACAATTGAGCATAATCCACATTATTCTTTTTTTTTCTAAGCCATATAGTACTAGTTCATGATCTAGTCTCTGAAGGTCGCACGTATGGTTCAGGATTACCCCAACTCTTCTCCATACATTTTGAGCGAAAGTACAGTTCCAAAACACAGTCATCGTGGTTTCATCACTTAAAGAGGACCTTTCACCGATTCTTACCCTATGAACTAACTATACAGATAGGTAGAGCGGCACCCGGGGATCTCACTGCACTTACTATTATCCCCGGGCGCCGCTCCGTTCTCCCGCTATGCCCTCCGGTATCTCCGCTCACTAAGTTATAGTAGGCGGAGATACCAGTCCCTAAGTTATGGTAGGCGGAGTCTGCCCTAGCGCTGGCCAATCGCAGCGCAGAGCTCACAGCCTGGGAGGTTATTTTCTCCCAGGCTGTGAGCTCTGCAGTGCGATTGGCCAGCGCTAGGGCAGACTCCGCCTACCATAACTTAGGGAACGGAGATACCGGAGGGCATAGCAGGAGAACGGAGCGGCGCCCGGGGATAATAGTAAGTGCAGAGAGATCCCCGGGTGCCGCTCTACCTATCTGTATACTTAGTTCATAGGGTAAGAATCGGTGAAAGGTCCTCTTTAAACAGTTCCTTCTGGGACACTTGGGAGTTTCACTTAATCTCCTCCGATACTGAAAGTCTCTAGTTGGAACACACTCATGCATTATCATCCATGCTAGGTCTTTCAAATTATTGGACATATAAGACATATTACACATTTTCCAGCAATCGAGGTCTTTATTTGGAGGATAATTTGCCACCGTTTCAGCTTGCTGTTCATTGTCCAGAATAGCTCTTACTTTCTTTGGATTATTACGGATATTGCTTTCATATTTTTCAAGTAAGTATAGTCTTATTATTTTCTCAAATATTACATATTGTTTTGGTGGCACTAATAACACTGGGGTTGTCAATGGTAACTGAATCCATTTCCTTTTCCGAAACAGGTGACCAGCTGCCAATGTCCTAAAAAAGACCACATAGACTCCGTATGAATCACTTTCGAACACAGAGAAAAAAACTGTCAATGCAAGAACCGTTTGAGGTTTTGTATTTCTTCACCTCCATATTTTTTTAACTTGTACATAACTTCCCTCTCTAATTTTAATTCTTTGAACTCCAGATTAAATGAAAGCAGCTTCTCTGTAGTTGTTTTGTACAGTTCTCATCTGGTGGGAATACTTGTGACAGGTACAGCAATTGGTATTAGTAGTGCTTTTATTATTAGATTTTTTCCTTTCAATTGTCAGTTGTCTTAGTCTCCAAAACTCAAATTTTTTCCTGTATTCTCTTTTTTATAACAACCCAGCTTTTCCTCCCCTTATTTTCTATATCAAAGTATTTTTATCTCTTCTGACTGGATCTTAATATCGTGTAAGTGTCGTCTGACCAATCTCCAATCACAAAACAGTCACACTTTTGTCTAATTAATTTGAAACCCGAAGCTTGACAAAAATAAAATCTGTAACTTGGAGGGCTCTTCTGAGTGATGGTGAATTAGTACAGAATATTGATACATCATCCATATATGCGTTGGTTTTAACAGATAGACCACTACCTCCAGGGATTGGCACCCTTCTGATGACTTTGTCTCTTCTCAGTGATGCTAATAGTGGCTCCAGTATGCAGATAAACAGTATTGGCGACAGGGGGCAACCTTGTTTCACTCCGGATTTAAGGTACACTTTTTCTGACATAAACCCATTAATAGATACTTGGCTGTATTCCTCATTGTACAGTGCTGAAATCTGTTTCATCATATTTGTTGGGAAATTCATATGTTCTAAGACTTTCCACAAGAACTCATGAGATATACGGTCATATGCTTTAAGGAAGTCCAGTGATAAGATCGCCAGCTCTTCTTTTCTTTCATTCTGATACCATATTCAGTCTTTAATAATATTGAGATTTTCACTTAAACTCCTTTCTGGAATTCCACATGTTTGATCTTTGTGAATTACTTTCCCGAGAACTTTATTGATTCTGTTAACCATGATTTTGGCTAAGATTTTATACTCAACATTTAGCAAAGTTATGGGTCTCCAGTTTTTTAGATTTTCTCTGTCTTCTTTTATATACAGCAAAGTGACTATGCCTCTCCTCCAAGATTCAGGTAAGGTATCACAGAGTAGAGCTTCTTTAAACACTTGCAATAGATTTTCTTTCATGATAGTCCAGAAAATACTGTAGAACTCAAGAGGAAGGCCATCCGAACCTGGTGCCTTGCCTTTGCCAAAACTCTTAATTGTTTCTTGTAGCTCCTCTATCGATAGCTGTATATTGAGTTGCTCTTGGTCTTTTTGTCTGAATTTGCCTTCCAGGGCCTTTAAAGCATCCATTACAAAGGATTTTATTTATTTATTTCTTATCGAACAGTCTTTGGTAGAACATTTGAGCCTCTTTAAGCATATCTTCTTTTCCAGTTTTGTCAGCTATTTTTTCGATCACACGTTTCTGTTTCATTACTTTTTTAAAGAAGAAGCGTGGACACTTTTCATTCTCCTCTAATTGTTTGATTTTGCTGTTAAAATGATCTCTTTCCCTTTATTATAAATTGCCTTTTTGATGTTTTCTTTAGTTTTTTTGATTAATACAGATACCTCCACACCGGCTTTTCCCAGCTTCAGGTAAGTCTGTAATTTTGTGTTTAAGACCTTAAACCATTGCTTCTTTTCCTTGGCCTTTTTTATTCCAGCTTTAAAAAAGAAATCTTTGATTTTTGTTTTCACGTACTCCCACCATTATAACATTGTCGCAATTTTTTTTTGTAGCTGACTCACTTTTTATAATTGTGAACAAAATTATCCTTTCTTTTTTTGTCTTCTAGCAAATCCACATTTAATCTCCATGTGCCTTTGGCTTTTTCGCCACCGGACACTTCTATTTGCGCTTGAATCATCTTATGATCAGAAAAGATGTTTTCCTCCAAATGCATATTTCTTGGCTTGAAGACTTTAGAAATAAAAAAAGAATCCAGCCTGGATTGTACAACAGAATTGCTCCATGTATACCCTGGGTCTTTGTCATTGATATTTGACCAGACATCTATTAGGTTCAATAGCATAATTTGATTATTCAACTGCTTTACTGTTTTATCAAACCGTCTTGGTTGTTCACCGGTTCTATCTTTCTCAGTGCACAATTGAAGTCTCTGCCTATGATCATAGGTGTCTGACCTGTTAAGAAGGGTTGCACATCCTCCAGCAATTCGGCTCTCTTGTGGATCTCAGGTGAGGCGTATGCATTCAGTAACTTTATTTCTTTGTTGTTATATTTTATGTTAGCCAGCAAGGCCCTTCCCGGAATAAGTTGCATGTATGACATATATTGGGAATTGTTTTCTTTAAATAATATCCCGACTCCAGAGGCTTTATTCCTGTTGTCACCGGACCACAGTGAGGGTCCTTGCGTCCAATCTCTTCTTAATTCTGCATAATTCAGAGAATATTCTATGCCACATTCTTGTAAGAAAATAATGTCACTGTCAAATGTCTCTAAATATGAAAACAGGGCTGCTCTTCTAGTTGCTCCCTTAATGCTTCTGACTAGAGTTGAGCGAACACCTGGATGTTCGGGTTCGAGAAGTTCGGCCGAACTTCCCGGAAATGTTCGGGTTCGGGATCCGAACCCGATCCGAACTTCGTCCCGAACCCGAACCCCATTGAAGTCAATGGGGACCCGAACTTTTGGGCACTAAAAAGGCTGTAAAACAGCCCAGGAAAGAGCTAGAGGGCTGCAAAAGGCAGCAACATGTAGGTAAATCCCCTGCAAACAAATGTGGATAGGGAAATGAATTAAAATAAAAATAAAAAAAATAAGAATGAACCAATATCAATTGGACAGAGGTCCCATAGCAGAGAATCTGGCTTCACGTCAGCAGAGAATCAGTCTCTTCATGCCATAGCAATGAATCTGGCTTCATGTTAGCAGAGAATCAGTCTCTTCATGCCATAGCAGAGAATCTGGCTTCATGTCAGCGCAGAATCAGTCTTCATGTCATAGCAGAGAATTAGGCTTAACGTCACCCACCACTGGAACAGGCCACTGTCACACATTTAGGCCCCGGCACCCAGGCAGAGGAGAGAGGTCCCGTAACAGAGAATCTGGCCTGATGTCAGCACAGAAACTGTCTTCATGTCATAGCAGAGAATCAGGCTTCACGTCACTCACCACTGGAACAGGCCACTGTCACACATTTAGGCCCCGGCACCCAGACAGAGGAGAGCGGTCCCGTAACAGAGAATCTGGCCTTATGTCAGCGCAGAATCTGTCTTCATGTCATAGCAGAGAATCAGGCTTCACGTCACCCACCACTGGAACAGGCCACTGTCACACATTTAGGCCCAGGCACCCAGGCAGAGGAGAGAGGTCCCGTAACAGAGAATCTGGCCTTATGTCAGCGCAGAATCTGTATTCATGTCACAGCAGAGAATCAGGCTTCACGTCACCCACCACTGGAACAGGCCACTGTCACACATTTAGGCCCAGGCACCCAGACAGAGGAGAGAGGTCCCGTAACAGAGAATCTGGCCTTATGTCAGCGCAGAATCTGTATTCATGTCATAGCAGAGAATCAGGCTTCACGTCACCCACCACTGGAACAGGCCACTGTCACACATTTAGGCCCCGGCACCCAGACAGAGGAGAGCGGTCCCGTAACAGAGAATCTGGCCTTATGTCAGCGTAGAATCTGTCTTCATGTCATAGCAGAGAATCAGTCTTCACGTCACCCACCACTGGAACAGGCCACTGTCACACATTTAGGCCCAGGCACCCAGGCAGAGGAGAGAGGTCCCGTAACAGAGATATCTAATCTGCACAAGGGATGGACAAGTCCTGTGGGATCCATGCCTGGTTCATTTTTATGAACGTCAGCTTGTCCACATTGGCTGTAGACAGGCGGCTGCGTTTGTCTGTAATGACGCCCCCTGCCGTGCTGAATACACGTTCAGACAAAACGCTGGCCGCCGGGCAGGCCAGCACCTCCAAGGCATAAAAGGTTAGCTCTGGCCACGTGGACAATTTGGAGACCCAGAAGTTGAATGGGGCCGAACCATCAGTCAGTACGTGGAGGAGTGTGCACAGGTACTGTTCCACCATGTTAGTGAAATGTTGCCTCCTGCTAACACGTTCCGTATCAGGTGGTGGTGCAGTTAGCTGTGGCGTGGTGACAAAACTTTTCCACATCTCTGCCATGCTAACCCTGCCCTCAGAGGAGCTGGCCGTGACACAGCTGCGTTGGCGACCTCTTGCTCCTCCTCTGCCTTTGCCTTGGGCTTCCACTGGTTCCCCTGTGACATTTGGGAATGCTCTCAGTAGCGCGTCTACCAACGTGCGCTTGTACTCGCGCATCTTCCTATCACGCTCCAGTGTAGGAAGTAAGGTGGGCACATTGTCTTTGTACCGGGGATCCAGCAGGGTGGCAACCCAGTATTCCGCACACGTTAAAATGTAGGCAACTCTGCTGTCGTTGCGCAGGCACTGCAGCATGTAGTCGCTCATGTGTGCCAGGCTGCCCAGAGGTAAGGACAAGCTGTCCTCTGTGGGAGGCGTATCGTCATCATCCTGTGTTTCCCCCCAGCCACGCACGTGATGGGCCCGAGCTGCTTTGGGTGCCACCCCGCTGTGAACATGCTTCATCCTCATCCTCCTCCACCTCCTCCTCATCCTCGTCCTCCTCGTCCTCCAGTAGTGGGCCCTGTCTGGCCACATTTGTACCTGGCCTCTGGTGTTGCAAAAAACCTCCCTCTGAGTCACTTTGAAGAGACTGGCCTGAAAGTGCTAAAAATGACCCCTCTTCCTCCTCTTCCTCCTGGGCCACCTCCTCTTCCATCATCGCCCTAAGTGTTTTCTCAAGGAGACATAGAAGTGGTATTGTAACGCTGATAACGGCGTCATCGCCACTGGCCATGTTGGTGGAGTACTCGAAACAGCGCAACAGGGCACACAGGTCTCGCATGGAGGCCCAGTCATTGGTGGTGAAGTGGGTCTGATCCGCAGTGCGACTGACCCGTGCGTGCTGCAGCTGAAACTCCACTATGGCCTGCTGCTGCTCGCACAGTCTGTCAAGCATATGCAAGGTGGAGTTCCACCTGGTGGGTACGTTGCATATGAGGCGGTGAGCGGGAAGGCCGAAGTTACGCTGTAGCGCAGACAGGCAAGCGCGACAGGGTGTGAACGCCGGAAGCGTGAACAGACGGCCCGCACTTTATGCAGCAGCTCTGACATGTCGGGGTAGTTGCGAATGAACTTCTGCACCACCAAATTCAGCACATGCGCCAGGCAAGGGATGTGCGTCAAACCGGCTAGTCCCAGAGCTGCAACGAGATTTCGCCCATTATCGCATACCACCAGGCCGGGCTTGAGGCACACCGGCAGCAACCACTCGTCGGTCTGTTGTTCTATACCCCGCCACAACTCCTGTGCGGTATGGGGCCTGTCCCCCAAACATATGAGTTTCAGAATGGCCTGCTGACGTTTACCCCGTGCTGTGCTGAAGTTGGTGGTGAAGGTGTGTGGCTGACTGGATGAGCAGGTGGAAGAAGAGAGGAGGAAGGTGAGTAGGAGGAGGAGGAGACAGGAGGCAAAGAATGTTGCCCTGCGATCCTTGGCGGCGGAAGGACGTGCGCCAAACAGCTCTCCGCCTGGGGCCCAGCCGCCACTACATTTACCCAGTGTGCAGTTAGGGAGATATAGCATCCCTGGCCGTGCTTACTGGTCCACGTATCTGTGGTTAGGTGGACCTTGCCACAGATGGCGTTGCTCAGTGCACACTTGATTTTATCGGACACTTGTTTGTGCAGGGAAGGCAGTGGCGGCTGGGAACAACATACTGTGGGACAGCAAGTGACATGAGCTGTTTGAAGCTGTGTGTGTCCACCAGCCTAAATGACAGCATTTCATAGGCCAGTAGTTTAGAAATGCTGGCATTGAGGGCCAGGGATCGAGGGTGGCTAGGTGGGAATTTACGCTTTCTCTCAAATGTTTGTGAGATGGAGAGCTGAACGCTGCCGTGTGACATGGTTGAGATGCTTGGTGACGCAGGTGGTGGTGTTGGTGGTACATCCCATGTTTGCTGGGCGGCAGGTGCCAACGTTCCTCCAGAGGCGGAGGAAGAGGCCGAGGCGGCGGCAGCAGCAGAAGAGGCCGAGGCAGCAGCAGCAGAAGAGGTAGCAGGGGAAGCCTGAGTGACTTCTTTGTTTTTAAGGTGTTTACTCCACTGCAGTTCATGCTTTGCATGCAGGTGCCTGGTCATGCAGGTTGTGCTAAGGTTCAGAACGTTAATGCCTCGCTTCAGGCTCTGATGGCACAGCGTGCAAACCACTCGGGTCTTGTCGTCAGCACATTGTTTGAAGAAGTGCCATGCCAGGGAACTCCTTGAAGCTGCCTTTGGGGTGCTCGGTCCCAGATGGCGGCGGTCAGTAGCAGGCGGAGTCTCTTGGCTGCGGGTGTTCTTACGATAACAGCCTTATGCATAATAAGACATACAAGATCAGCTCTCTTCATTTGTTATTATAAAACTAGAAAAACTTACATTACAATCAGCAAATTAGAGAAATCAATAAGCATACTTGGCTCAAAATATATATCCTATCTATTCGATCTCAAACATACAATCTATTTTATCAAAAATAAACTTTCTATACTATAACTAAACTAAATTGATCCACATATATATGTTCCATAGTGTGGCAGCTGTTCTTCCCATCTTCTTCCGGTTCTGCAAATAATATACGTACATTTCGCTCAAGGCCAGATTCCCGCAGTCCTTTTGCTCAATAAGATCTCTTCTGAAGAACAAGATGTTGTGCACCTTCCAGATTGCATTTTTAACACAATTGAGCATTATCCACATTATTCTTTTTTTTTCTAAGCCATATAGTACTAGTTCATGATCTAGTCTCTGAAGGTCGCACGTATGGTTCAGGATTACCCCAACTCTTCTCCATACATTTTGAGCGAAAGTACAGTTCCAAAACACAGTCATCGTGGTTTCATCACTTAAAGAGGACCTTTCACCGATTCTTACCCTATGAACTAACTATACAGATAGGTAGAGCGGCACCCGGGGATCTCACTGCACTTACTATTATCCCCGGGCGCCGCTCCGTTCTCCCGCTATGCCCTCCGGTATCTCCGCTCACTAAGTATAGTAGGCGGAGATACCAGTCCCTAAGTTATGGTAGGCGGAGTCTGCCCTAGCGCTGGCCAATCGCAGCGCAGAGCTCACAGCCTGGGAGGTTATTTTCTCCCAGGCTGTGAGCTCTGCAGTGCGATTGGCCAGCGCTAGGGCAGACTCCGCCTACCATAACTTAGGGAACGGAGATACCGGAGGGCATAGCAGGAGAACGGAGCGGCGCCCGGGGATAATAGTAAGTGCAGAGAGATCCCCGGGTGCCGCTCTACCTATCTGTATACTTAGTTCATAGGGTAAGAATCGGTGAAAGGTCCTCTTTAAACAGTTCCTTCTGGGACACTTGGGAGTTTCACTTAATCTCCTCCGATACTGAAAGTCTCTAGTTGGAACACACTCATGCATTATCATCCATGCTAGGTCTTTCAAATTATTGGACATATAAGACATATTACACATTTTCCAGCAATCGAGGTCTTTATTTGGAGGATAATTTGCCACCGTTTCAGCTTGCTGTTCATTGTCCAGAATAGCTCTTACTTTCTTTGGATTATTACGGATATTGCTTTCATATTTTTCAAGTAAGTATAGTCTTATTATTTTCTCAAATATTACATATTGTTTTGGTGGCACTAATAACACTGGGGTTGTCAATGGTAACTGAATCCATTTCCTTTTCCGAAACAGGTGACCAGCTGCCAATGTCCTAAAAAAGACCACATAGACTCCGTATGAATCACTTTCGAACACAGAGAAAAAAACTGTCAATGCAAGAACCGTTTGAGGTTTTGTATTTCTTCACCTCCATATTTTTTTAACTTGTACATAACTTCCCTCTCTAATTTTAATTCTTTGAACTCCAGATTAAATGAAAGCAGCTTCTCTGTAGTTGTTTTGTACAGTTCTCATCTGGTGGGAATACTTGTAACAGGTACAGCAATTGGTATTAGTAGTGCTTTTATTATTAGATTTTTTCCTTTCAATTGTCAGTTGTCTTAGTCTCCAAAACTCCAATTTTTTCCTGTATTCTCTTTTTTATAACAACCCAGCTTTTCCTCCCCTTATTTTCTATATCAAAGTATTTTTATCTCTTCTGACCGGATCTTGATATCGTGTAAGTGTCGTCTGACCAATCTCCAATCACAAAACAGTCACACTTTTGTCTAATTAATTTGAAACCCGAAGCTTGACAAAAATAAAATCTGTAACTTGGAGGGCTCTTCTGAGTGATGGTGAATTAGTACAGAATATTGATACATCATCCATATATGCGTTGGTTTTAACAGATAGACCACTACCTCCAGGGATTGGTACCCTTCTGATGACTTTGTCTCTTCTCAGTGATGCTAATAGTGGCTCCAGTATGCAGATAAACAGTATTGGCGACAGGGGGCAACCTTGTTTCACTCCGGATTTAAGGTACACTTTTTCTGACATAAACCCATTAATAGATACTTGGCTGTATTCCTCATTGTACAGTGCTGAAATCTGTTTCATCATATTTGTTGGGAAATTCATATGTTCTAAGACTTTCCACAAGAACTCATGAGATATACGGTCATATGCTTTAAGGAAGTCCAGTGATAAGATCGCCAGCTCTTCTTTTCCTTCATTCTGATACCATATTCAGTCTTTAATAATATTGAGATTTTCACTTAAACTCCTTTCTGGAATTCCACATGTTTGATCTTTGTGAATTACTTTCCCGAGAACTTTATTGATTCTGTTAACCATGATTTTGGCTAAGATTTTATACTCAACATTTAGCAAAGTTATGGGTCTCCAGTTTTTTAGATTTTCTCTGTCTTCTTTTATATACAGCAAAGTGACTATGCCTCTCCTCCAAGATTCAGGTAAGGTATCACAGAGTAGAGCTTCTTTAAACACTTGCAATAGATTTTCTTTCATGATAGTCCAGAAAATACTGTAGAACTCAAGAGGAAGGCCATCCGAACCTGGTGCCTTGCCTTTGCCAAAACTCTTAATTGTTTCTTGTAGCTCCTCTATCGATAGCTGTATATTGAGTTGCTCTTGGTCTTTTTGTCTGAATTTGCCTTCCAGGGCCTTTAAAGCATCCATTACAAAGGATTTTATTTATTTATTTCTTATCGAACAGTCTTTGGTAGAACATTTGAGCCTCTTTAAGCATATCTTCTTTTCCAGTTTTGTCAGCTATTTTTTCGATCACACGTTTCTGTTTCATTACTTTTTTAAAGAAGAAGCGTGGACACTTTTCATTCTCCTCTAATTGTTTGATTTTGCTGTTAAAATGATCTCTTTCCCTTTATTATAAATTGCCTTTTTGATGTTTTCTTTAGTTTTTTTGATTAATACAGATACCTCCACACCGGCTTTTCCCAGCTTCAGGTAAGTCTGTAATTTTGTGTTTAAGACCTTAAACCATTGCTTCTTTTCCTTGGCCTTTTTTATTCCAGCTTTAAAAAAGAAATCTTTGATTTTTGTTTTCACGTACTCCCACCATTATAACATTGTCGCAAATTTTTTTTGTAGCTGACTCACTTTTTATAATTGTGAACAAAATTATCCTTTCTTTTTTTGTCTTCTAGCAAATCCACATTTAATCTCCATGTGCCTTTGGCTTTTTCGCCACCGGACACTTCTATTTGCGCTTGAATCATCTTATGATCAGAAAAGATGTTTTCCTCCAAATGCATATTTCTTGGCTTGAAGACTTTAGAAATAAAAAAAGAATCCAGCCTGGATTGTACAACAGAATTGCTCCATGTATACCCTGGGTCTTTGTCATTGATATTTGACCAGACATCTATTAGGTTCAATAGCATAATTTGATTATTCAACTGCTTTACTGTTTTATCAAACCGTCTTGGTTGTTCACCGGTTCTATCTTTCTCAGTGCACAATTGAAGTCTCTGCCTATGATCATAGGTGTCTGACCTGTTAAGAAGGGTTGCACATCCTCCAGCAATTCGGCTCTCTTGTGGATCTCAGGTGAGGCGTATGCATTCAGTAACTTTATTTCTTTGTTGTTATATTTTATGTTAGCCAGCAAGGCCCTTCCCGGAATAAGTTGCATGTATGACATATATTGGGAATTGTTTTCTTTAAATAATATCCCGACTCCAGAGGCTTTATTCCTGTTGTCACCGGACCACAGTGAGGGTCCTTGCGTCCAATCTCTTCTTAATTCTGCATAATTCAGAGAATATTCTATGCCACATTCTTGTAAGAAAATAATGTCACTGTCAAATGTCTCTAAATATGAAAACAGGGCTGCTCTTCTAGTTGCTCCCTTAATGCTCCTGACTAGAGTTGAGCGAACACCTGGATGTTCGGGTTCGAGAAGTTCGGCCGAACTTCCCGGAAATGTTCGGGTTCGGGATCCGAACCCGATCCGAACTTCGTCCCGAACCCGAACCCCATTGAAGTCAATGGGGACCCGAACTTTTGGGCACTAAAAAGGCTGTAAAACAGCCCAGGAAAGAGCTAGAGGGCTGCAAAAGGCAGCAACATGTAGGTAAATCCCCTGCAAACAAATGTGGATAGGGAAATGAATTAAAATAAAAATAAAAAAAATAAGAATGAACCAATATCAATTGGACAGAGGTCCCATAGCAGAGAATCTGGCTTCACGTCAGCAGAGAATCAGTCTCTTCATGCCATAGCAATGAATCTGGCTTCATGTTAGCAGAGAATCAGTCTCTTCATGCCATAGCAGAGAATCTGGCTTCATGTCAGCGCAGAATCAGTCTTCATGTCATAGCAGAGAATTAGGCTTAACGTCACCCACCACTGGAACAGGCCACTGTCACACATTTAGGCCCCGGCACCCAGGCAGAGGAGAGAGGTCCCGTAACAGAGAATCTGGCCTGATGTCAGCACAGAAACTGTCTTCATGTCATAGCAGAGAATCAGGCTTCACGTCACTCACCACTGGAACAGGCCACTGTCACACATTTAGGCCCCGGCACCCAGACAGAGGAGAGCGGTCCCGTAACAGAGAATCTGGCCTTATGTCAGCGCAGAATCTGTCTTCATGTCATAGCAGAGAATCAGGCTTCACGTCACCCACCACTGGAACAGGCCACTGTCACACATTTAGGCCCAGGCACCCAGGCAGAGGAGAGAGGTCCCGTAACAGAGAATCTGGCCTTATGTCAGCGCAGAATCTGTATTCATGTCACAGCAGAGAATCAGGCTTCACGTCACCCACCACTGGAACAGGCCACTGTCACACATTTAGGCCCAGGCACCCAGACAGAGGAGAGAGGTCCCGTAACAGAGAATCTGGCCTTATGTCAGCGCAGAATCTGTATTCATGTCATAGCAGAGAATCAGGCTTCACGTCACCCACCACTGGAACAGGCCACTGTCACACATTTAGGCCCCGGCACCCAGACAGAGGAGAGCGGTCCCGTAACAGAGAATCTGGCCTTATGTCAGCGTAGAATCTGTCTTCATGTCATAGCAGAGAATCAGTCTTCACGTCACCCACCACTGGAACAGGCCACTGTCACACATTTAGGCCCAGGCACCCAGGCAGAGGAGAGAGGTCCCGTAACAGAGATATCTAATCTGCACAAGGGATGGACAAGTCCTGTGGGATCCATGCCTGGTTCATTTTTATGAACGTCAGCTTGTCCACATTGGCTGTAGACAGGCGGCTGCGTTTGTCTGTAATGACGCCCCCTGCCGTGCTGAATACACGTTCAGACAAAACGCTGGCCGCCGGGCAGGCCAGCACCTCCAAGGCATAAAAGGTTAGCTCTGGCCACGTGGACAATTTGGAGACCCAGAAGTTGAATGGGGCCGAACCATCAGTCAGTACGTGGAGGAGTGTGCACAGGTACTGTTCCACCATGTTAGTGAAATGTTGCCTCCTGCTAACACGTTCCGTATCAGGTGGTGGTGCAGTTAGCTGTGGCGTGGTGACAAAACTTTTCCACATCTCTGCCATGCTAACCCTGCCCTCAGAAGAGCTGGCCGTGACACAGCTGCGTTGGCGACCTCTTGCTCCTCCTCTGCCTTTGCCTTGGGCTTCCACTGGTTCCCCTGTGACATTTGGGAATGCTCTCAGTAGCGCGTCTACCAACGTGCGCTTGTACTCGCGCATCTTCCTATCACGCTCCAGTGTAGGAAGTAAGGTGGGCACATTGTCTTTGTACCGGGGATCCAGCAGGGTGGCAACCCAGTATTCCGCACACGTTAAAATGTAGGCAACTCTGCTGTCGTTGCGCAGGCACTGCAGCATGTAGTCGCTCATGTGTGCCAGGCTGCCCAGAGGTAAGGACAAGCTGTCCTCTGTGGGAGGCGTATCGTCATCATCCTGTGTTTCCCCCCAGCCACGCACGTGATGGGCCCGAGCTGCTTTGGGTGCCACCCCGCTGTGAACATGCTTCATCCTCATCCCCCTCCACCTCCTCCTCATCCTCGTCCTCCTCGTCCTCCAGTAGTGGGCCCTGTCTGGCCACATTTGTACCTGGCCTCTGGTGTTGCAAAAAACCTCCCTCTGAGTCACTTTGAAGAGACTGGCCTGAAAGTGCTAAAAATGACCCCTCTTCCTCCTCTGCCTCCTGGGCCACCTCCTCTTCCATCATCGCCCTAAGTGTTTTCTCAAGGAGACATAGAAGTGGTATTGTAACGCTGATAACGGCGTCATCGCCACTGGCCATGTTGGTGGAGTACTCGAAACAGCGCAACAGGGCACACAGGTCTCGCATGGAGGCCCAGTCATTGGTGGTGAAGTGGGTCTGATCCGCAGTGCGACTGACCCGTGCGTGCTGCAGCTGAAACTCCACTATGGCCTGCTGCTGCTCGCACAGTCTGTCAAGCATATGCAAGGTGGAGTTCCACCTGGTGGGTACGTTGCATATGAGGCGGTGAGCGGGAAGGCCGAAGTTACGCTGTAGCGCAGACAGGCAAGCGCGACAGGGTGTGAACGCCGGAAGCGTGAACAGACGGCCCGCACTTTATGCAGCAGCTCTGACATGTCGGGGTAGTTGCGAATGAACTTCTGCACCACCAAATTCAGCACATGCGCCAGGCAAGGGATGTGCGTCAAACCGGCTAGTCCCAGAGCTGCAACGAGATTTCGCCCATTATCGCATACCACCAGGCCGGGCTTGAGGCACACCGGCAGCAACCACTCGTCGGTCTGTTGTTCTATACCCCGCCACAACTCCTGTGCGGTATGGGGCCTGTCCCCCAAACATATGAGTTTCAGAATGGCCTGCTGACGTTTACCCCGTGCTGTGCTGAAGTTGGTGGTGAAGGTGTGTGGCTGACTGGATGAGCAGGTGGAAGAAGAGGAGGAGGAAGGTGAGTAGGAGGAGGAGGAGACAGGAGGCAAAGAATGTTGCCCTGCGATCCTTGGCGGCGGAAGGACGTGCGCCAAACAGCTCTCCGCCTGGGGCCCAGCCGCCACTACATTTACCCAGTGTGCAGTTAGGGAGATATAGCATCCCTGGCCGTGCTTACTGGTCCACGTATCTGTGGTTAGGTGGACCTTGCCACAGATGGCGTTGCTCAGTGCACACTTGATTTTATCGGACACTTGTTTGTGCAGGGAAGGCAGTGGCGGCTGGGAACAACATACTGTGGGACAGCAAGTGACATGAGCTGTTTGAAGCTGTGTGTGTCCACCAGCCTAAATGACAGCATTTCATAGGCCAGTAGTTTAGAAATGCTGGCATTGAGGGCCAGGGATCGAGGGTGGCTAGGTGGGAATTTACGCTTTCTCTCAAATGTTTGTGAGATGGAGAGCTGAACGCTGCCGTGTGACATGGTTGAGATGCTTGGTGACGCAGGTGGTGGTGTTGGTGGTACATCCCATGTTTGCTGGGCGGCAGGTGCCAACGTTCCTCCAGAGGCGGAGGAAGAGGCCGAGGCGGCGGCAGCAGCAGAAGAGGCCGAGGCAGCAGCAGCAGAAGAGGTAGCAGGGGAAGCCTGAGTGACTTCTTTGTTTTTAAGGTGTTTACTCCACTGCAGTTCATGCTTTGCATGCAGGTGCCTGGTCATGCAGGTTGTGCTAAGGTTCAGAACGTTAATGCCTCGCTTCAGGCTCTGATGGCACAGCGTGCAAACCACTCGGGTCTTGTCGTCAGCACATTGTTTGAAGAAGTGCCATGCCAGGGAACTCCTTGAAGCTGCCTTTGGGGTGCTCGGTCCCAGATGGCGGCGGTCAGTAGCAGGCGGAGTCTCTTGGCTGCGGGTGTTCTTACGATAACAGCCTTATGCATAATAAGACATACAAGATCAGCTCTCTTCATTTGTTATTATAAAACTAGAAAAACTTACATTACAATCAGCAAATTAGAGAAATCAATAAGCATACTTGGCTCAAAATATATATCCTATCTATTCGATCTCAAACATACAATCTATTTTATCAAAAATAAACTTTCTATACTATAACTAAACTAAATTGATCCACATATATATGTTCCATAGTGTGGCAGCTGTTCTTCCCATCTTCTTCCGGTTCTGCAAATAATATACGTACATTTCGCTCAAGGCCAGATTCCCGCAGTCCTTTTGCTCAATAAGATCTCTTCTGAAGAACAAGATGTTGTGCACCTTCCAGATTGCATTTTTAACACAATTGAGCATTATCCACATTATTCTTTTTTTTTCTAAGCCATATAGTACTAGTTCATGATCTAGTCTCTGAAGGTCGCACGTATGGTTCAGGATTACCCCAACTCTTCTCCATACATTTTGAGCGAAAGTACAGTTCCAAAACACAGTCATCGTGGTTTCATCACTTAAAGAGGACCTTTCACCGATTCTTACCCTATGAACTAACTATACAGATAGGTAGAGCGGCACCCGGGGATCTCACTGCACTTACTATTATCCCCGGGCGCCGCTCCGTTCTCCCGCTATGCCCTCCGGTATCTCCGCTCACTAAGTATAGTAGGCGGAGATACCAGTCCCTAAGTTATGGTAGGCGGAGTCTGCCCTAGCGCTGGCCAATCGCAGCGCAGAGCTCACAGCCTGGGAGGTTATTTTCTCCCAGGCTGTGAGCTCTGCAGTGCGATTGGCCAGCGCTAGGGCAGACTCCGCCTACCATAACTTAGGGAACGGAGATACCGGAGGGCATAGCAGGAGAACGGAGCGGCGCCCGGGGATAATAGTAAGTGCAGAGAGATCCCCGGGTGCCGCTCTACCTATCTGTATACTTAGTTCATAGGGTAAGAATCGGTGAAAGGTCCTCTTTAAACAGTTCCTTCTGGGACACTTGGGAGTTTCACTTAATCTCCTCCGATACTGAAAGTCTCTAGTTGGAACACACTCATGCATTATCATCCATGCTAGGTCTTTCAAATTATTGGACATATAAGACATATTACACATTTTCCAGCAATCGAGGTCTTTATTTGGAGGATAATTTGCCACCGTTTCAGCTTGCTGTTCATTGTCCAGAATAGCTCTTACTTTCTTTGGATTATTACGGATATTGCTTTCATATTTTTCAAGTAAGTATAGTCTTATTATTTTCTCAAATATTACATATTGTTTTGGTGGCACTAATAACACTGGGGTTGTCAATGGTAACTGAATCCATTTCCTTTTCCGAAACAGGTGACCAGCTGCCAATGTCCTAAAAAAGACCACATAGACTCCGTATGAATCACTTTCGAACACAGAGAAAAAAACTGTCAATGCAAGAACCGTTTGAGGTTTTGTATTTCTTCACCTCCATATTTTTTTAACTTGTACATAACTTCCCTCTCTAATTTTAATTCTTTGAACTCCAGATTAAATGAAAGCAGCTTCTCTGTAGTTGTTTTGTACAGTTCTCATCTGGTGGGAATACTTGTAACAGGTACAGCAATTGGTATTAGTAGTGCTTTTATTATTAGATTTTTTCCTTTCAATTGTCAGTTGTCTTAGTCTCCAAAACTCCAATTTTTTCCTGTATTCTCTTTTTTATAACAACCCAGCTTTTCCTCCCCTTATTTTCTATATCAAAGTATTTTTATCTCTTCTGACCGGATCTTGATATCGTGTAAGTGTCGTCTGACCAATCTCCAATCACAAAACAGTCACACTTTTGTCTAATTAATTTGAAACCCGAAGCTTGACAAAAATAAAATCTGTAACTTGGAGGGCTCTTCTGAGTGATGGTGAATTAGTACAGAATATTGATACATCATCCATATATGCGTTGGTTTTAACAGATAGACCACTACCTCCAGGGATTGGTACCCTTCTGATGACTTTGTCTCTTCTCAGTGATGCTAATAGTGGCTCCAGTATGCAGATAAACAGTATTGGCGACAGGGGGCAACCTTGTTTCACTCCGGATTTAAGGTACACTTTTTCTGACATAAACCCATTAATAGATACTTGGCTGTATTCCTCATTGTACAGTGCTGAAATCTGTTTCATCATATTTGTTGGGAAATTCATATGTTCTAAGACTTTCCACAAGAACTCATGAGATATACGGTCATATGCTTTAAGGAAGTCCAGTGATAAGATCGCCAGCTCTTCTTTTCCTTCATTCTGATACCATATTCAGTCTTTAATAATATTGAGATTTTCACTTAAACTCCTTTCTGGAATTCCACATGTTTGATCTTTGTGAATTACTTTCCCGAGAACTTTATTAATTCTGTTAACCATGATTTTGGCTAAGATTTTATACTCAACATTTAGCAAAGTTATGGGTCTCCAGTTTTTTAGATTTTCTCTGTCTTCTTTTATATACAGCAAAGTGACTATGCCTCTCCTCCAAGATTAGGGTAAGGTATCACAGAGTAGAGCTTCTTTAAACACTTGCAATAGATTTTCTTTCATGATAGTCCAGAAAATACTGTAGAACTCAAGAGGAAGGCCATCCGAACCTGGTGCCTTGCCTTTGCCAAAACTCTTAATTGTTTCTTGTAGCTCCTCTATCGATAGCTGTATATTGAGTTGCTCTTGGTCTTTTTGTCTGAATTTGCCTTCCAGGGCCTTTAAAGCATCCATTACAAAGGATTTTATTTATTTATTTCTTATCGAACAGTCTTTGGTAGAACATTTGAGCCTCTTTAAGCATATCTTCTTTTCCAGTTTTGTCAGCTATTTTTTCGATCACACGTTTCTGTTTCATTACTTTTTTAAAGAAGAAGCGTGGACACTTTTCATTCTCCTCTAATTGTTTGATTTTGCTGTTAAAATGATCTCTTTCCCTTTATTATAAATTGCCTTTTTGATGTTTTCTTTAGTTTTTTTGATTAATACAGATACCTCCACACCGGCTTTTCCCAGCTTCAGGTAAGTCTGTAATTTTGTGTTTAAGACCTTAAACCATTGCTTCTTTTCCTTGGCCTTTTTTATTCCAGCTTTAAAAAAGAAATCTTTGATTTTTGTTTTCACGTACTCCCACCATTATAACATTGTCGCAATTTTTTTTTGTAGCTGACTCACTTTTTATAATTGTGAACAAAATTATCCTTTCTTTTTTTGTCTTCTAGCAAATCCACATTTAATCTCCATGTGCCTTTGGCTTTTTCGCCACCGGACACTTCTATTTGCGCTTGAATCATCTTATGATCAGAAAAGATGTTTTCCTCCAAATGCATATTTCTTGGCTTGAAGACTTTAGAAATAAAAAAAGAATCCAGCCTGGATTGTACAACAGAATTGCTCCATGTATACCCTGGGTCTTTGTCATTGATATTTGACCAGACATCTATTAGGTTCAATAGCATAATTTGATTATTCAACTGCTTTACTGTTTTATCAAACCGTCTTGGTTGTTCACCGGTTCTATCTTTCTCAGTGCACAATTGAAGTCTCTGCCTATGATCATAGGTGTCTGACCTGTTAAGAAGGGTTGCACATCCTCCAGCAATTCGGCTCTCTTGTGGATCTCAGGTGAGGCGTATGCATTCAGTAACTTTATTTCTTTGTTGTTATATTTTATGTTAGCCAGCAAGGCCCTTCCCGGAATAAGTTGCATGTATGACATATATTGGGAATTGTTTTCTTTAAATAATATCCCGACTCCAGAGGCTTTATTCCTGTTGTCACCGGACCACAGTGAGGGTCCTTGCGTCCAATCTCTTCTTAATTCTGCATAATTCAGAGAATATTCTATGCCACATTCTTGTAAGAAAATAATGTCACTGTCAAATGTCTCTAAATATGAAAACAGGGCTGCTCTTCTAGTTGCTCCCTTAATGCTCCTGACAAGAGTTGAGCAAACACCTGGATGTTCGGGTTCGAGAAGTTCGGCCAAACTTCCCGGAAATGTTCGGGTTCGGGATCCGAACCCGATCCGAACTTCGTCCCGAACCCGAACCCCATTGAAGTCAATGGGGACCCGAACTTTTGGGCACTAAAAAGGCTGTAAAACAGCCCAGGAAAGAGCTAGAGGGCTGCAAAAGGCAGCAACATGTAGGTAAATCCCCTGCAAACAAATGTGGATAGGGAAATGAATTAAAATAAAAAAAAAAAAAAAAAAAATGAACCAATATCAATTGGACAGAGGTCCCATAGCAGAGAATCTGGCTTCACGTCAGCAGAGAATCAGTCTCTTCATGCCATAGCAATGAATCTGGCTTCATGTTAGCAGAGAATCAGTCTCTTCATGCCATAGCAGAGATTCTGGCTTCATGTCAGCGCAGAATCAGTCTTCATGTCATAGCAGAGAATTAGGCTTAACGTCACCCACCACTGGAACAGGCCACTGTCACACATTTAGGCCCCGGCACCCAGGCAGAGGAGAGAGGTCCCGTAACAGAGAATCTGGCCTGATGTCAGCACAGAAACTGTCTTCATGTCATAGCAGAGAATCAGGCTTCACGTCACTCACCACTGGAACAGGCCACTGTCACACATTTAGGCCCCGGCACCCAGACAGAGGAGAGCGGTCCCGTAACAGAGAATCTGGCCTTATGTCAGCGCAGAATCTGTCTTCATGTCATAGCAGAGAATCAGGCTTCACGTCACCCACCACTGGAACAGGCCACTGTCACACATTTAGGCCCAGGCACCCAGGCAGAGGAGAGAGGTCCCGTAACAGAGAATCTGGCCTTATGTCAGCGCAGAATCTGTATTCATGTCACAGCAGAGAATCAGGCTTCACGTCACCCACCACTGGAACAGGCCACTGTCACACATTTAGGCCCAGGCACCCAGACAGAGGAGAGAGGTCCCGTAACAGAGAATCTGGCCTTATGTCAGCGCAGAATCTGTATTCATGTCATAGCAGAGAATCAGGCTTCACGTCACCCACCACTGGAACAGGCCACTGTCACACATTTAGGCCCCGGCACCCAGACAGAGGAGAGCGGTCCCGTAACAGAGAATCTGGCCTTATGTCAGCGTAGAATCTGTCTTCATGTCATAGCAGAGAATCAGTCTTCACGTCACCCACCACTGGAACAGGCCACTGTCACACATTTAGGCCCAGGCACCCAGGCAGAGGAGAGAGGTCCCGTAACAGAGATATCTAATCTGCACAAGGGATGGACAAGTCCTGTGGGATCCATGCCTGGTTCATTTTTATGAACGTCAGCTTGTCCACATTGGCTGTAGACAGGCGGCTGCGTTTGTCTGTAATGACGCCCCCTGCCGTGCTGAATACACGTTCAGACAAAACGCTGGCCGCCGGGCAGGCCAGCACCTCCAAGGCATAAAAGGTTAGCTCTGGCCACGTGGACAATTTGGAGACCCAGAAGTTGAATGGGGCCGAACCATCAGTCAGTACGTGGAGGAGTGTGCACAGGTACTGTTCCACCATGTTAGTGAAATGTTGCCTCCTGCTAACACGTTCCGTATCAGGTGGTGGTGCAGTTAGCTGTGGCGTGGTGACAAAACTTTTCCACATCTCTGCCATGCTAACCCTGCCCTCAGAGGAGCTGGCCGTGACACAGCTGCGTTGGCGACCTCTTGCTCCTCCTCTGCCTTTGCCTTGGGCTTCCACTGGTTCCCCTGTGACATTTGGGAATGCTCTCAGTAGCGCGTCTACCAACGTGCGCTTGTACTCGCGCATCTTCCTATCACGCTCCAGTGTAGGAAGTAAGGTGGGCACATTGTCTTTGTACCGGGGATCCAGCAGGGTGGCAACCCAGTATTCCGCACACGTTAAAATGTAGGCAACTCTGCTGTCGTTGCGCAGGCACTGCAGCATGTAGTCGCTCATGTGTGCCAGGCTGCCCAGAGGTAAGGACAAGCTGTCCTCTGTGGGAGGCGTATCGTCATCATCCTGTGTTTCCCCCCAGCCACGCACGTGATGGGCCCGAGCTGCTTTGGGTGCCACCCCGCTGTGAACATGCTTCATCCTCATCCTCCTCCACCTCCTCCTCATCCTCGTCCTCCTCGTCCTCCAGTAGTGGGCCCTGTCTGGCCACATTTGTACCTGGCCTCTGGTGTTGCAAAAAACCTCCCTCTGAGTCACTTTGAAGAGACTGGCCTGAAAGTGCTAAAAATGACCCCTCTTCCTCCTCTTCCTCCTGGGCCACCTCCTCTTCCATCATCGCCCTAAGTGTTTTCTCAAGGAGACATAGAAGTGGTATTGTAACGCTGATAACGGCGTCATCGCCACTGGCCATGTTGGTGGAGTACTCGAAACAGCGCAACAGGGCACACAGGTCTCGCATGGAGGCCCAGTCATTGGTGGTGAAGTGGGTCTGATCCGCAGTGCGACTGACCCGTGCGTGCTGCAGCTGAAACTCCACTATGGCCTGCTGCTGCTCGCACAGTCTGTCCAGCATATGCAAGGTGGAGTTCCACCTGGTGGGTACGTTGCATATGAGGCGGTGAGCGGGAAGGCCGAAGTTACGCTGTAGCGCAGACAGGCAAGCGCGACAGGGTGTGAACGCCGGAAGCGTGAACAGACGGCCCGCACTTTATGCAGCAGCTCTGACATGTCGGGGTAGTTGCGAATGAACTTCTGCACCACCAAATTCAGCACATGCGCCAGGCAAGGGATGTGCGTCAAACCGGCTAGTCCCAGAGCTGCAACGAGATTTCGCCCATTATCGCATACCACCAGGCCGGGCTTGAGGCACACCGGCAGCAACCACTCGTCGGTCTGTTGTTCTATACCCCGCCACAACTCCTGTGCGGTATGGGGCCTGTCCCCCAAACATATGAGTTTCAGAATGGCCTGCTGACGTTTACCCCGTGCTGTGCTGAAGTTGGTGGTGAAGGTGTGTGGCTGACTGGATGAGCAGGTGGAAGAAGAGGAGGAGGAAGGTGAGTAGGAGGAGGAGGAGACAGGAGGCAAAGAATGTTGCCCTGCGATCCTTGGCGGCGGAAGGACGTGCGCCAAACAGCTCTCCGCCTGGGGCCCAGCCGCCACTACATTTACCCAGTGTGCAGTTAGGGAGATATAGCATCCCTGGCCGTGCTTACTGGTCCACGTATCTGTGGTTAGGTGGACCTTGCCACAGATGGCGTTGCTCAGTGCACACTTGATTTTATCGGACACTTGTTTGTGCAGGGAAGGCACGGCTCTCTTGGAGAAGTAGTGGCGGCTGGGAACAACATACTGTGGGACAGCAAGTGACATGAGCTGTTTGAAGCTGTGTGTGTCCACCAGCCTAAATGACAGCATTTCATAGGCCAGTAGTTTAGAAATGCTGGCATTGAGGGCCAGGGATCGAGGGTGGCTAGGTGGGAATTTACGCTTTCTCTCAAATGTTTGTGAGATGGAGAGCTGAACGCTGCCGTGTGACATGGTTGAGATGCTTGGTGACGCAGGTGGTGGTGTTGGTGGTACATCCCATGTTTGCTGGGCGGCAGGTGCCAACGTTCCTCCAGAGGCGGAGGAAGAGGCCGAGGCGGCGGCAGCAGCAGAAGAGGCCGAGGCAGCAGCAGCAGAAGAGGTAGCAGGGGAAGCCTGAGTGACTTCTTTGTTTTTAAGGTGTTTACTCCACTGCAGTTCATGCTTTGCATGCAGGTGCCTGGTCATGCAGGTTGTGCTAAGGTTCAGAACGTTAATGCCTCGCTTCAGGCTCTGATGGCACAGCGTGCAAACCACTCGGGTCTTGTCGTCAGCACATTGTTTGAAGAAGTGCCATGCCAGGGAACTCCTTGAAGCTGCCTTTGGGGTGCTCGGTCCCAGATGGCGGCGGTCAGTAGCAGGCGGAGTCTCTTGGCTGCGGGTGTTCTGATTTTGCCCACTGCTCCCTCTTTTGCTACGCTGTTGGCTCGGTCTCACCACTGCCTCTTCCTCCGAACTGTGAAAGTCAGTGGCACGACCTTCATTCCATGTGGGGTCTAGGACCTCATCGTCCCCTGCATCGTCTTCCACCCAGTCTTGATCCCTGACCTCCTGTTCAGTCTGCACACTGCAGAAAGACGCAGCAGTTGGCACCTGTGTTTCGTCATCATCAGAGACGTGCTGAGGTGGTATTCCCATGTCCTCATCATCAGGAAAAATAAGTGGTTGTGCGTTAGTGCATTCTATCTCTTCCACCCCTGGGGAAGGGCTAGGTGGATGCCCTTGGGAAACCCTGGCAGCAGAGTCTTCAAACAGCATAAGAGACTGCTGCATAACTTGAGGCTCAGACAGTTTCCCTGATATGCATGGGGGTGATGTGACAGACCGATGGGCTTGGTTTTCATGCGCCATCTGTGCGCTTTCTGCAGAAGACTGGGTGGGAGATAATGTGAACGTGCTGGATCCACTGTCGGCCACCCAATTGACTAATGCCTGCACCTGCTCAGGCCTTACCATCCTTAGAACGGCATTGGGCCCCACCAAATATCGCTGTAAATTCTGCTGGCTACTGGGACCTGAGGTAGTTGGTTCACTAGGACGTGTGGCTGTGGCAGAACGGCCACGTCCTCTCCCAGCACCAGAGGGTCCACTAACACCACCACGACCATGTCCACGTCCGCGTCCCTTATTAGATGTTTTCCTCATTGTTCCCGTTCACCACAATTTTGAGAATGACAAATTTGGGAATGGTTTTTCAACCCAGAAAAAAAGTGTGCTTTTACGTCACTACAAATAACTTGACCAGCTAAAACACTAGAGATTTGGTTAAATAGAGATGTGAGGCCTGTTTTTTTTTTGCGCTGTGTGACAGGTATAGGTTTGATCACAGAATCAGATTTCTATCAGCACGCTAGCGTGTGTCTTAGGTTTTTCTGAATGACACTATCACTAGCTTCAATGTAAGATATTCTTTTTGGGATAGATTTCAAGTAGGCCTCAAATACCAGAAACTAGTTATTTTGAGAATGGCAAATTTGGGAATGGTTTTTCAACCCAGAAAAAAAAGTGTGCTTTTACGGTCACTACAAATAACTTGACCAGCTAAAACACTAGAGATTTGGTTAAATAGAGATGTGAGGCCTGTTTTTTTTTGCGCTGTGTGACAGGTATAGGTTTAATCACAGAATCAGATTTCTATCAGCACGCTAGCGTGTGTCTTAGGTTTTTCTGAATGACACTATCACTAGCTTCAATGTAAGATATTCTTTTTGGGATAGATTTCAAGTAGGCCTCAAATACCAGAAACTAGTTATTTTTAGAATGGCAAATTTGGGAATGGTTTTTCAACCCAGAAAAAAAAGTGTGCTTTTACGGTCACTACAAATAACTTGACCAGCTAAAACAGTACAGATTTGGTTGAATAGAAATGTCAGGTCTATTTTTTAGGCGCTGGGTGACAGGCTCAACTTGCCCCTGATGTAATATATGGCCAAAAAATAACCACACTGTTGATGGTTAAATGCACTTGGGTGACACAGGCTCAGCCTGCACCAGATGTAGTATATGGCCAAAAAATAATCAGACTGTCGATGGTTAAATGCACTTCGGTGACACAGGCTCAGCCTGCAGCTGATGTAGTATATGGCCAAAAAATAACCAGACTGTTGATGGTTAAATGCACTTCGGTGACACAGGCTCAGCCTGCAGCTGATGTAGTATATAGCACAAAATAACCACACTATCGATGGTTAAATACACTTGGTGATAGCTTGTGCTGGCGCACCACAAGTCACAAAATGGCCGCCGATCACCCCAGAAAAAAAGTGATCTAAAAACGCTCTGGGCAGCCTCAAAAAAGTGAGCAAGTCAATAATAGCACTTCAATGATCCACAGCTGCAGATCGATCACAGAATGAAGTCTTTTGGAGGAGTTAATCTGCCTAATCTCGCCCTAACGTCGCAGCTGCAACCTCTCCCTATACTGATCATAGCAGAGTGACGTGCAGCGCTACGTGACCCAGCCTCAGAATCTCCTCCTTGCTCCCTGATGTCACAAAAATAGAGCGCCGTAATCTCGTGATGCGTGAGCTAGCGCATGCGCAGTTCGTTCCCTGAGGCTGATGCCAGCACAGGGAACGAACACTATGCTGACACTGTGCATGCGCTACCTAGCTTTGTGATGTCGGGGAGAAAGGAGGGGTTTCGGAGGATGCGGGGTGGTGCTGGGCTCCTTTACGCTGGACTCATCTTAGGGACAGGACTCATCTCAGGTTAATTTGCATATCTATCAAATCGTTTTTTTACACAATAAAAGCACACAGAGCTATGGGGACTGGGTATTGCGGATGTGCTAGCGGCCATCTAGCAACCCATGTCCTCAGCTCTATACCCCAAATCCCGGTGACAGGTTTCCTTTAAGAAAAAAACTGAAAAAGCAGCTCTCTCCAAGATCTCTTTGCATTTTCTCTTTAGAGGTGACATTCTGATTCAGGTCATTTAATCACTGGATACACTTGATGACATAAATCCTACCGGAGTAGTAGGACTCTCGAACTGTTTAATCCGGGCTGGATTTGACCAAGAGACACTAGGTCTCAGCCCACTATCGCTCTCATCCATACTTATGCAAGAAGGTCTTTTTACTCTAAGAATCTCTTCTTTCTGTTTGTCTACTTTCCTTTTTGTATCTTTTTCTTCCAGGTCCATGGCTTCTTCCCCCGCAGACTTCTCCTTCACCCCTGCTCTGGTGATAGGTTTCCCTCTTGCAGGGGCCGCTGTTCTAGGAGGAATCTTCCCAGGGTCCACCTCTTTCAGTCTTTTGGATGTACCAGGTTCAGATACGATTACAGGTAGGCTTGTGGTCACAGGTTCTTTGCCTCCAGGCTTCCCCGAACTAGGTTCACCCACAGCAGACACTCCCGAAGCAGAATCCGCTGAAGTCCCCCTTTCATCCAGTTTCTTTGTTCCCTCCGACTTCCTTGTAGGACCCGCGGCAGCCTCCGCATATGATCTATTTAACCGCCTAGGGCACTCTTTGTAGGCATGACCTTCTGCTCTGCATAGATTGCAAACAATCACATTTGGACAATCCACACTGTTCTGGCCTGTTTTTTTTACATCTTCCACAGAATATCACCTCCTCTTTGCATTCTGTTTGTATATGTACGAAGCTTTTGCACTTTTAGCAATACTGTGGCATCCCTGGATAATATAGATATCCCCTATCTCTTCCAATGACAAAGTTAGATGGGGGGCGACTCAATCCCCCAATCCCTCCTGGATCCTCTCTAAAGGTCACATGAAATTGATATTTCCCTGTCCACAAATCTGCCTCATTCATTAGCTTGTGACAAGACTTCATGGTCAGACAATACATTGATAAGAAAAACTCAATGTCTCCCAAGGCAACAAAAGGGTTATACATGTGTATTACTAACGGTATTTCCCCCGTTGAATAAAGTAAAATGAATTGAAGTCCTTTTAGAATTTGGTCAGCATGATGGATTTTCAATTGTTCATAAAAATTATGGCAGTCAGAAATATTATCAAATGTAAGAATGTAGGTACCTGTTTGGAGTCATTTAACGCCAAGATGTTTTCCTTTCTTACTTGTAGGGTTTTGATAAGGATTTCATCCACAAGATAAAGCAATTTGACCTTTTCTCTTTTTTCCTCCAATACTTCAATGGAAACAGAATTCCGGATCCTTAATTCGCCCTGGTCGGCAAATTAGACATTTTTCGTGTAGATCACCATCCCGTACTTCTGGAATGGCTCTCCACGTCCTTTGTAAGCTTAAACAGGAAAAGGATCCGCTCAGAATGCATCAGGCTTTTTGGCTTGCAGCTGCAACATCTGGCCTGCCAGGACGCAGTCAAAAGGCTGTCTAAGCTTAAGGCCTCTTTCACACTGACGTGTGTGACTCGTGCCTGTGCTGCGGCCCGCAAATAGCGGGCCGCAATGCACGATCGCCGGCCGTAGGTCAGCCGCATCGGATCGCGGACCCATTCACTTTAATGGGTCCGCGATCCGCCCGTTCCGCTAAAAGATAGGACATGTTCTATCTTTTTGCGGAACGGAAGTACGGGACGTAACCCCACGGAAGCACTCCGTAGTGCTTCCAGGGGTCCCGTCCCGTGCGGCCGTTCCGCGATTCCGGATTTGCAGACCCATTGAAGTGATTGGGTCCGCTTCCGTGATGCGGTTTGCGGGCCGCAATACGGCCACGGATCACACACGTCAGTGTGAAAGAGGCCTTAAACAAAGACACGGAGAGCGATTCCAGAAGTACGGGATTGCGATCTACATTAAAATTGTTTGATTTGCCGACCAGAGCGAATTTTGGATCCGGAATTCTGTTTCCATTGAAGTATCAGAGGAAGAAAGAGAAAAAGTCAAATTGCTTTATCTTGTGGACAAAATACTTATCAAAACCCTACAAGTAAGGCTACTTTCACACTGGCATTTTGGCTTTCCGTTTGTGAGATCCGTTCAGGGCTAATGCCCTAATGCCTTCTGAATGGAAAAGGATCAGATGCATCAGTTTGCCTCCGTTCCGTCTCCATTCCGCTTGCAGTGTTTTGGTGTCCGTCTGACGTAACTGAGCCAAACGGATCTGTCCTGGCACACAATGTAAGTCAATGGGGATGGATCCATTTTCTATGACACAATCTGGCACAACGGAAAACGGATCCGTCCTCCATTGACTTTCAGTGGTGTTCAAGACGGATCCGTCTTGGCTATGTTAAAGTTAATACAAACGGATCCGTTCTGAACGGATGCAGACGTTTGTATTATCTGAATGGATCCGTCTGTGCACATCCATGATGGATCCGCACCAAATGTGAGTGTGAAAGTAGCTTAAGAAAGGAAAACATCTTGGCGATAAATGATAAAAAAAATTAAAATCCATCATGCTGACCCAATTCTAAAAGGACTTAAATTCATTTTACTTTATGCAAAGGGGGAAATACCGTTAGTAATACACATGTATACCCCTTTTGTTGCCTGAGTTTTTCTTATCAATGTATTGTCTGACCATGAAGTCTTGTCACAAGCTAATGAATGAGGCAGATTTGTGGACAGGGAAATATCAATTTCATGTGACCTTTAGAGAGGATCCAGGAGGAATTGGACGATTGAGTCGCCCCCCATCTATCTTTGTCATTGGAAGAGATAGGGGATATCTATATTATCCAGGGATGCCACAGTATTGCCAAAAGTGCAAAAGCTTCGTACATATACAAACAGAATGCAAAGAGGAGGTGATATTGTGTGTGGACTGTCCAAATGTGATTGTTTGCAATCTATGCAGAGCAGAAGGTCATGCCTACAAAAAGTGCCCTAGGCAGTCAAATAGATCATATGCGGAGGCTGCCGCGGGTCCTGCAAGGAAGCCGGAGGGAACAAAGAAACTGGATGAAAGGGGGACTTCAGCGGATTATGCTTCGGGAGTATCTGCTGTGGGTGAACCTAGTTCGGGGAAGCCTGGAGGCAAAGAACCTGTGACTACAAGCTTACCTGCAATCGTATCTGAACCTGGTACATCCAGAAGACCGAAAGAGGTGGACCCTGGGAAGATTCCTCCTAGAACAGCGGCCCCTGCAAGAGGGAAACCTATCACCGGAGCAGGGGTAAAGGAGAAGTCTGCGGGGGAAGAAGCCATGGACCTGGAAGCAAAAGATACAAAAAGGAAAGTAGACAAACAGGAAGAAGAGATTCTTAGAGTAAAAAGACCTTCTTGCATAAGATAGATAGTGGGCTGAGACCTAGTGTCTCTTGGTCAAATCCAGCCCGGATTAAACAGTTCAAGAGTCCTACTACGGTAGGATTTATGTCATCAAGTGTATCCAGTGATGAAATAACCTGAATCAGAATGTCACCTCTAAAGAGAAAATATGCAAAGAGTTCTTGGAGAGAGCTGCTTTTTCAGTTTTTTCTTAAATAAATAAATGATGTCGGGAATATTAAAGGTGTCTTCTCTTAATGTCAAAAGCTTTAAGAGAGCAACTAGAAGAGCAGCCCTGTCGACCCAGGGTATACATGGAGCAATTCTGTTGTACAATCCAGGCTGGATTCTTTTTTTATTTCTAAAGTCTTCAAGCCAAGAAATATGCGTTTGGAGGAAAACATCTTTTCTGATCATAAGATGATTCAAGCACAAATAGAAGTGTCCGGTGGCGAAAAATGCAAAGGCACATGGAGATTAAATGTGGACTTGCTGGAAGACCAAAAAATAAAGGATGATTTTGTTTACAATTATAAAAAGTGGGTCAGCTACAAAAAAAAATTGCAATGTTAAAATGGTGGGAGTACGTAAAAACAAAAATCTAAGATTTCTTCTTTAAAGCTGGAATAATAAAGGCTAAGAAAAAGAAGCAATTGTTTAAGGATTTAAAAACAAAATTACCGATTTACCTAAAGTTGGGGAAAGCCGGTGTGGATGTATCTGTATTAATAAAAAAAAAAAAGCGAACATCAAAACATCAAAAAGGCAATTTATAATAAAAGGAAAGAGATCGTTTTAACGGCAAAATCAAACAATTAGAGGAGAATGAAAAGTGTTCACGCTTTTGTCTTTAAAAGAGTAATGAAACCGAAAAGTGTGATCGCAAAAAAAGCTGACAAAACTGAAAAAGAAGATATGCTTAAAGAGGCTCAAATGTTCTACCAAAGACTGTTCGATAAGAATTTTTTTTTAAATTCCTTTGTAATGGATGCTTTAAAGGCCCTGGAAGGCAAATTTGGACAAAAAGACCAAGAACAACTCAATATACAGCTATCGATAGAGGAGCTACAAGAAACAATTAAGAGTTTTGGCAAAGGCAAGGCAACAGGTTTGGATGGTCTACCTATTGAGTTCTACAGTATCTTCTGGAATATCACGAAAGAAGATTTTTTTTGCAAGTGTTTAAAGAAGCTCTACTCTGTGATACCTTACCTAAATCTTGGAGGAGAGGCATAGTCACTTTGCTGAATAAAAAAGGAGACAGAGAAAATCTAGAAAACTGGAGACCCATAACTTTGCTAAATGTTGAGTATAAAATCTTAGCCAAAATCATGGTTAACAGAATCAATAAAGTTCTCGGGAAAGTAATTCACAAAGATCAAACATGTGGAATTCCAGAAAGGAGTTTAAGTGAAAATCTCAATATTATTAAAGACTGCATATGGTATCAGAATGAAAGAAAAGAAGAGCTGGCGATCTTATCACTGGACTTCCTTAAAGCATATGACCGTATATCTCATGAGTTCTTGTGGAAAGTCTTAGAACATATGACTTTCCCGACAAATATGATGAAACAGATTTCAGCACTGTACAATGAGGAATACAGCCAAGTATCTATTAATGGGTTTATGTCAGAAAAAGTGTAACTTAAAACCGGAGTGAAACAAGGTTGCCCCCTGTCGCCAATACTGTTTATCTGCATACTGGAGCCACTATTAGCATCACTGAGAAGAGACAAAGTCATCAGAAGGGTACCAATCCCTGGAGGTAGTGGTCTATCTGTTAAAACCAACGCATATATGGATGATGTATCAATATTCTGTACTAATTCACCATCACTCAGAAGAGCCCTCCAAGTTACAGATTTTATTTTTGTCAAGCTTCGGGTTTCAAATTAATTAGACAAAAGTGTGACTGTTTTGTGATTGGAGATTGGTCAGACGACACTTACACGATATCAAGATCCGGTCAGAAGAGATAAAAATACTTTGATATAGAAAATAAGGGGAGGAAAAGCTGGGTTGCTATAAAAAAGAGAATACAGGAAAAATTTGGAGACTAAGACAACTGACAATTGAAAGGAAAAAAATCTAATAATAAAAGCACTACTAATACCAATTGCTGTACCTGTCACAAGTATTCCCACCAGATGAGAACTGTACAAAACAACTACAGAGAAGCTGCTTTCATTTCATCTGGAGTTCAAAGAATGAAAAATTAGAGAGGGAAGTTATGTACAAGTTAAAAAAATAGGGAGTAGAGTTGAGCAAACACCTGGATGTTCGGGTTCGAGAAGTTCGGCCGAACGTCCCGGAAATGTTCGGGTTCGGGATCCGAACCCGACCCGAACTTCGTCCCGAACCCGAACCCCATTGAAGTCAATGGGGACCCGAACTTTTCGGCACTAAAAAGGCTGTAAAACAGCCCAGGAAAGAGCTAGAGGGCTGCAAAAGGCAGCAACATGTAGGTAAATCCCCTGCAAACAAATGTGGATAGGTAAATGAATTAAAATTAAAATTAAAAAAATAAAAATTAACCAATATCAATTGGACAGAGGTCCCATAGCAGAGACTCTGGATTCACGTCAGCAGAGAATCAGTCTCTTCATGCCATAGCAAAGAATCTGGCTTCATGTCAGCAGAGAATCAGTCTCTTCATGCCATAGCAGAGAATCTGGCTTCATGTCAGCGCAGAATCAGTCTTCATGTCATAGCAGAGAATCAGGCTTCACGTCACCCACCACTGGAACAGGCCACTGTCACATATTTAGGCCCAGGCACCCAGGCAGAGGAGAGAGGTCCCGTAACAGAGAGTCTGGCCTTATGTCAGCACAGAATCAGTCTTCATGCCATAGCAGAGAATCAGGCTTCACGTCACCCACCACTGGAACAGGCCACTGTCACACATTTAGGCCCCGGCACCCAGGCAGAGGAGAGAGGTCCCGTAACAGAGAATCTGGCCTTATGTCAGCACAGAATCTGTCTTCATGTCATAGCAGAGAATCAGGCTTCACGTCACCCACCACTGGAACAGGCCACTGTCACATATTTAGGCCCAGGCACCCAGGCAGAGGAGAGAGGTCCCGTAACAGAGAATCTGGCCTTATGTCAGCGCAGAATCAGTCTTCATGTCATAGCAGAGAATCAGGCTTCACGTCACCCACCACTGGAACAGGCCACTGTCACATATTTAGGCCCAGGCACCCAGGCAGAGGAGAGAGGTCCCGTAACAGAGAATCTGGCCTTATGTCAGCACAGAATCTGTCTTCATGTCATAGCAGAGAATCAGGCTTCACGTCACCCACCACTGGAACAGGCCACTGTCACACATTTAGGCCCCGGCACCCAAGCAGAGGAGAGAGGTCCCGTAACAGAGAATCTGGCCTTATGTCAGCGCAGAATCAGTCTTCATGTCATAGCAGAGAATCAGGCTTCACGTCACCCACCACTGGAACAGGCCACTGTCACATATTTAGGCCCCGGCACCCAGACAGAGGAGAGAGGTCCCGTAACAGAGAATCTGGCCTTATGTCAGAACAGAATCAGTCTTCATGTCATAGCAGAGAATCAGGCTTCACGTCACCCACCACTGGAACAGGCCACTGTCACACATTTAGGCCCCGGCACCCAGACAGAGGAGAGGTTCATTCAACTTTGGGTTGCCCCGCAATATAATGGTAAAATGAAAATAAAAATAGGATTGAATGAGGAAGTGCCCTGGAGTAGAATAATATATTGTTAAGGGGAGGTAGTTAATATCTAATCTGCACAAGGGATGGACAGGTCCTGTGGGATCCATGCCTGGTTCATTTTTATGAACGTCAGCTTGTCCACATTGGCTGTAGACAGGCGGCTGCATTTGTCTGTAATGACGCCCCCTGCCGTGCTGAATATACGTTCAGACAAAACGCTGGCCGCCGGGCAGGCCAGCACCTCCAAGGCATAAAAGGTTAGCTCTGGCCACGTGGACAATTTGGAGACCCAGAAGTTGAATGGGGCCGAACCATCAGTCAGTACGTGGAGGAGTGTGCACAGGTACTGTTCCACCATGTTAGTGAAATGTTGCCTCCTGCTAACACGTTCCGTATCAGGTGGTGGTGCAGTTAGCTGTGGCGTGGTGACAAAACTTTTCCACATCTCTGCCATGCTAACCCTGCCCTCAGAGGAGCTGGCCGTGACACAGCTGCGTTGGCGACCTCTTGCTCCTCCTCTGCCTTCGCCTTGGGCTTCCACTGGTTCCCCTGTGACATTTGGGAATGCTCTCAGTAGCGCGTCTACCAATGTGCACTTGTACTCGCGCATCTTCCTATCACGCTCCAGTGTAGGAAGTAAGGTGGGCACATTGTCTTTGTACCGGGGATCCAGCAGGGTGGCAACCCAGTAGTCCGCACACGTTAAAATGTGGGCAACCCTGCTGTCGTTGCGCAGGCACTGCAGCATGTAGTCGCTCATGTGTGCCAGGCTGCCCAGAGGTAAGGACAAGCTGTCCTCTGTGGGAGGAGTATCGTCATCGTCCTGTGTTTCCCCCCAGCCACGCACCAGTGATGGGCCCGAGCTGCTTTGGGTGCCACCCCGCTGTGAACATGCTTCATCCTCATCCTCCTCCACCTCCTCCTCATCCTCGTCCTCCTCGTCCTCCAGTAGTGGGCCCTGTCTGGCCACATTTATACCTGGCCTCTGGTGTTGCAAAAAACCTCCCTCTGAGTCACTTCGAAGAGACTGGCCTGAAAGTGCTAAAAATGACCCCTCTTCCTCCTCTTCCTCCTGGGCCACCTCCTCTTCCATCATCGCCCTAAGTGTTTTCTCAAGGAGACATAGAAGTGGTATTGTAACGCTGATAACGGCGTCATCGCCACTGGCCATGTTGGTGGAGTACTCGAAACAGCGCAACAGGGCACACAGGTCTCGCATGGAGGCCCAGTCATTGGTGGTGAAGTGGGTCTGATCCGCAGTGCGACTGACCCGTGCGTGCTGCAGCTGAAACTCCACTATGGCCTGCTGCTGCTCGCACAGTCTGTCCAGCATGTGAAAGGTGGAGTTCCACCTGGTGGGCACGTCGCATATGAGGCGGTGAGCGGGAAGGCCGAAGTTACGCTGTAGCGCAGACAGGCGAGCAGCGGCAGGGTGTGAACCCCGGAAGCGCGAACAGACGGCCCCCACTTTATGCAGCAGCTCTGACATGTCGGGGTAGTTGCGAATGAACTTCTGCACCACCAAATTCAGCACATGCGCCAGGCAAGGGATGTGCGTCAAATCGGCTAGTCCCAGAGCTGCAACGAGATTTCGCCCATTATCGCACACCACCAGGCCGGGCTTGAGGCTCACCGGCAGCAACCACTCGTCGGTCTGTTGTTCTATACCCCGCCACAACTCCTGCGCGGTGTGGGGCCTGTCCCCCAAACATATGAGTTTCAGAACGGCCTGCTGACGTTTACCCCGGGCTGTGCTGAAGTTGGTGGTGAAGGTATGTGGCTGACTGGATGAGCAGGTGGAAGAAGAGGAGGAGGAAGCTGAGTAGGAGGAGGAGGAGACAGGAGGCAAAGAATGTTGCACTGCGATCCTTGGCGGCGGAAGGACGTGCGCCAAACAGCTCTCCGCCTGGGGCCCAGCCGCCACTACATTTACCCAGTGTGCAGTTAGGGAGATATAGCGTCCCTGGCCGTGCTTACTGGTCCACGTATCTGTGGTTAGGTGGACCTTGCCACAGATGGCGTTGCGCAGTGCACACTTGATTTTATCGGACACTTGGTTGTGCAGGGAAGGCACGGCTCTCTTGGAGAAGTAGTGCCGGCTGGGAACAACATACTGTGGGACAGCAAGCGACATGAGCTGTTTGAAGCTGTGTGTGTCCACCAGCCTAAATGACAGCATTTCATAGGCCAGTAGTTTAGAAATGCTGGCATTCAGGGCCAGGGATCGAGGGTGGCTAGGTGGGAATTTACGCTTTCTCTCAAATGTTTGTGAGATGGAGAGCTGAACGCTGCCGTGTGACATGGTTGAGATGCTTGGTGACGCAGGTGGTGGTGTTGGTGGTACATCCCATGTTTGCTGGGCGGCAGGTGCCAACGTTCCTCCAGAGGCGGAGGAAGAGGCCGAGGCGGCGGCAGCAGCAGAAGAGGCCAAGGCGGCAGCAACAGAAGAGGTAGCAGGGGGAGCCTGAGTGACTTCCTTGTTTTTAAGGTGTTTACTCCACTGCAGTTCATGCTTTGCATGCAGGTGCCTGGTCATGCAGGTTGTGCTAAGGTTCAGAACGTTAATGCCTTGCTTCAGGCTCTGATGGCACAGCGTGCAAACCACTCGGGTCTTGTCGTCAGCACATTGTTTGAAGAAGTGCCATGCCAGGGAACTCCTTGAAGCTGCCTTTGGGGTGCTCGGTCCCAGATGGCGGCGGTCAGTAGCAGGCGGAGTCTCTTGGCGGCGGGTGTTCTGATTTTGCCCACTGCTCCCTCTTTTGCTACGCTGTTGGCTCGGTCTCACCACTGCCTCTTCCTCCGAACTCTGAAAGTCAGTGGCACGACCTTCATTCCATGTGGGGTCTAGGACCTCATCGTCCCCTGCATCGTCTTCCACCCAGTCTTGATCCCTGACCTCCTGTTCAGTCTGCACACTGCAGAAAGACGCAGCAGTTGGCACCTGTGTTTTGTCATCATCAGAGACGTGCTGAGGTGGTATTCCCATGTCCTCATCATCAGTAAACATAAGTGGTTGTGCGTTAGTGCATTCTATCTCTTCCACCCCTGGGGAAGGGCTAGGTGGATGCCCTTGGGAAACCCTGGCATCAGAGTCTTCAAACAGCATAAGAGACTGCTGCATAACTTGAGGCTCAGACAGTTTCCCTGATATGCATGGGGGTGATGTGACAGACCGATGGGCTTGGTTTTCATGCGCCATCTGTGCGCTTTCTGCAGAAGACTGGGTGGGAGATAATGTGAACGTGCTGGATCCACTGTCGGCCACCCAATTGACTAATGCCTGCACCTGCTCAGGCCTTACCATCCTTAGAACGGCATTGGGCCCCACCAAATATCGCTGTAAATTCTGCTGGCTACTGGGACCTGAGGTAGTTGGTTTACTAGGACGTGTGGCTGTGGCAGAACGGCCACGTCCTCTCCCAGCACCAGAGGGTCCACTAACACCACCACGACCATGTCCACGTCCGCGTCCCTTATTAGATGTTTTCCTCATTGTTCCCGTTCATCACAATTTTGAGAATGGCAAATTTGGGAATAGTTTTTCAACCCAGAACAAAAACTGTGCTTTTACGGTCACTACAAATAACTTGACCAGCTAAAACAGTACAGATTTGGTTGAATAGAAATGTCAGGTCTATTTTTTAGGCGCTTGGTGACAGGCTCAACTTGCCCCTGATGTAGGATATAGCAAAAAATAACCACACTATTGATGGTTAAATACACTTGGTGATAGCTTGTGCTGGCGCACCACAAGCCACAAAATGGCCGCCGATCACCCCGGATAAAAGTGATATAAAAACGCTCTGGGCAGCCTAAAAAAAGTGAGCAAGTCGATAATAGCACTTCAATGATCCACAGCTGGAGATCGATCACTGAATGAAGTCTTTTGGAGGAGTTAATCTGCCTAATCTCGCCCTAACGTCGCAGCTGCAACCTCTCCCTACACTTGTATCAGCAGAGTGACGTGCAGCGCTACGTGACCCAAGCTTATATAGAGGCTGGGTCACATGGTGCACTGGCCAATCACAGCCATGCCAATAGTAGGCAAGGCTGTGATGGCCTCTTGGGGCAAGTAGTATGACGCTTGTTGATTGGCTGCTTTGCAGCCTTTCAAAAAGCGCCAAGAAAGCGCCGAACACCGAACCCGAACCCGGACTTTTACAAAAATGTTCGGGTTCGGGTCCGTGTCACGGATACCCCAAAATTCGGTACGAACCCGAACTATACAGTTCGGGTTCGCTCATCCATAATAGGGAGGTAAAGAAATACTGAACCTCAAACAGTTCCAGCATTTACAATTTTTTTTCTCTATGTTCAAAAGTGATTCATACGGAGTCTACGTGGTGTTTTTTATGACATTGGCAGCTGGTCACCTGTTTCGGAAAACGAAATGGATTCAGTTACCATTGACAACCCCAGTGTTATTAGTGCCACCAAAACAATATGTAATAATAGAGAAAATAATAAGACTATACTCACTTGAAAAATATTAAAGCAATATCCGTAATAATCCAAAGAAAGTAAGAGCTATTCTGGACAATGAACAGCAAGCTGAAACGGTGGCAAATTATCCTCCAAATAAAGACCTCGATTGCTGGAAAATGTGTAATATGTCTTATATGTCCAATAATTTGAAAGACCTTGCATGGATGATAATGCATGAGTGTGTTCCAACTAGAGACTTTCAGTATCGGAGGAGATTAAGTGAAACTCCCAAGTGTCCCAGAAGGAACTGTTTAAGTGATGAAACCACGATGACTGTGTTTTGGAACTGTACTTTCGCTCAAAATGTATGGAGAAGAGTTGGGGTAATCCTGAACCATACGTGCGACCTTCAGAGACTAGATCATGAACTAGTACTGTAATACTTAGAAAATACAGTAAGGCCAGAAAAAAAGAGAATAATGTGGATTATGCTCAATTGCATTAAAAATGGAATCTGGAAGGTGCACAACATCTTGCTCTTCAGAAGAGATCTTATTGAGGAGAAGGACTCTGAATCTGGCCTTGAGCGAAATGTACGTATATTATTTGCAGGACCGGAAGAAGATGGGAAGAACGGCTGCCACACTATGGAACATATATATGTGGATCAATTTAGTTTAGTTATAGTATAGAAAGTTTCTTTTTGATAATAATATTATAGATTGTATTTTTGAGATCGAATAGATAGGATATATATTTTGAGCCAAGTATGCTTATTGATTTCTCTAATTTGCTGATTGTAATGTAAGTTTTTCTAGTTTTATAATAACAAATGAAGAGAGCTGATCTTGTATGTCTTATTATGCACCAAGCTGCCATAGTAAGGTATGCTGATTGTATCTGCTAGCTATTGGTGAATAGTTTTGTGTTGTTGTCGGTTGTGTGTTATGGTCAGTGATTTATGATTATTAAAGAGGACCTTTCATGTTTTTTTTTAATTCTAGATAAATACCTGTACCTTTTCTTGCGGGGTACCCGCTGATGCTGCCACCCTGCCTGTTTTTTTAAATATCGCTCCTACGCCCCACTGTGCCCCCCTGTAGTTTTCCCGCTCAGTATCAGTGGCGTACTGCTAATATAGGCAGACCACGCTGTTGCTATGGGGCCCTTGGCACAGGGGGGCCCGGAGCACAAGGAAGGCCCCGCCCCCTAAGTCTACTCTGCACAAGACACAGTTTACTGGCTGAGGTATGAGGCGGCCCGTGGCCCAACCACTTGTTTTCTCCCAGCGGGCCCCCCCTCTCCCTCCCCAGCGATCATGCGATTGCGATCCCTCCCCCTGTCTGACCTCCATATGATCCGGGCTGCGGGCTCCCAGGCAGTGTGTCTGCTCTCTGCTGCATTTCACACTGGCCAATCAGCATTTAGCAGCGCAAAGATCCTGCTGCTGATTGGCCAAAGTATGGCTGGCAGGCAGCAGGAGCAGCGCAGGCTCAAGCACTGTGAAGCACACACAGAGGCGCGCACCCAGCGTGGCAGTAGTTATCCTCTCTCTGCCCTCAGTGTGTGCTGCTCGCCATCTGCTTCGGGCCCTCGGCCCTCAAGTCATCACTCAGCCAGTGATAGTGAGTGAGCGCAGACCCCCCCCCCTTCCTGGCCCAGACTGAAGGACCGCTCCGAACTGGGACAGATTAAACACACTTTCTCAGGTAGTGTGCCACAGTAGAGCGTCAGCAGTAGAGGGCAGCAGCTGAGCAAACAGTGGGGTTTTGGGGGGGTAGGCTCATAGAGGACTCAGAACGACAGTGTGCTTTCCTCCTACTCCTCCCCCCCCCCCTCCAGCCTCCAGGGGGAGAGGGGAAAGAACACTGTACTCCTGAGTCCTCTATTAGCCTACAGGGCCCCCCCAGCACATCAGTCACCTTGCGGGGGTGGGTGGGGGAGCTATGTGCACACTCAGTATCAGCAGCAATAAGGAGTTAAAGGGGTTATCCAACCAACCCCTATAATGCCCCCAAAATGCCTGGGCACTATATGCGGTGCCTGAGCATTTTGGGGGGAATAATAGGGGTTAGATAGCCCTTTTAACTCTTAGGATACTGGAGTTTTTTTAGTTTTTGCATTTTCTTTTTTCTTCCCTATCTTACTTCAGCCATAACTTTTTTATTTTTCCATTCACATAGATGTATGAGGGCTTATTTTTTGCGGGAGAAGTTGTACTTTAATATGGCATACAATGTAATGGGGAGTGGGCAAACAAATTCCAAATGGAGTGGAGTTTGAAATAAACCCCTCAATTTTTCCAACGTTTTACGGGTTTTGTTCCTACGGCATTTCCTTTGCGGCAAAACTGACCCATGTCCTTTATTCTCTGGGTCAGTACGATTACAATGATACCCCATATGTATAGTTTTTTATGTCCAAATAGTTTTTTAGTTACTGCTTTAGTTGATTAATAAAAAAAAAAAGATTTATCCCTAACGGTTTCAGTAGGTCATGTATACATTTCTTTATTGGCAAATGGGGTTGGGGCAGGGGAGGAGCCAGGACAGGAGGTGGGATGGGCCAGGGGTGGATAGTGGGCGGGGTCAGGGGGCCCAATTCAGATTCTTGCTATGGGGCCCAGTGATTTCTATGCACGCCCCTGCTCAGTATGTTAATACTGAGCATCTGTTACAGGGAGGAGCAGACACCAGGGTTTCTCAATGGGCGTTTCCTTCCTTCTAGCTGTGCCGCGATCCAATCACAGAGGATCGCGGCACAGCCAGGGAGAAGGAAACGCCCATTGAGAAACCCTGGCGTCTCCTCCTCCCTGTACCAATACTCAGTATTAACATACTGAGCGGGAAAACTATACGGGGGCACAGCGGAGCGTAGAAGCAATATTGTTAAAAAACAGGCTGGGTGGCAGCATCAGTACTCCGCAAGTAAAGGTATTTATCTAGAATAAAAAAAAAACATGAAAAGTCCTCTTTAACCTTTTTGCTACTAGCATCATACATGTACAGTGCTAGAGTAATGTGTGGACATAGTGCCCGCCTGCTCGCACATGCAGTGGGTGCCATGGCCAGCAGGTCTCTGCTGTTTCAGACAGCAGGCACTCGGTAATTAAAGGCTTTAGATGCCATCTAAATGCCCAAAAACCTGGAAGCTCGCGTTTCCGGGCTTCCTACTAATGCCCTGTGCGGCCAATGGGGGCATTGGTAGTTGCGCTGAACACTATCAGCCTCACTGACGAGGATGTTATTGTTCATGCTGCAATTTTTATTTTGACCACCAGATGGCAGGCCAGGATAAGAAATGAGCAAATTTCAATCCAAATCCCATTTTAAAAATCCTTGATCGTATGTAATGAAAAATTAAGAAACATAATTTATAGGCTCATATATAAGCTTCAAAATCATCACAAAAAAAATAAAAATAAATACCTAAACAGCGATAAATATAAACATCATAGGTATCACCGCGACCGAAAACGCCCATACTATTAAAATATTCAAAATAAATTACAATACGGAAAATGGCGTAACGGAAAAATGGGTCAAAATGGCTGATTTGCAATTTTTTCATTGTTTTTCTTACCCAAAAACATGTACCCAAAAAGTCATGCACAAAATGGTATCAATAAAAACTACAGATTGTCCCGCAAAAATTCGCCCCTAAATAGGGCTGATCTTCAACACCAAGCACACTACAGAGCTGGGGTTCATAAGCACCTGGGAGACTGCCCCACTAACCAGAGCTTCGGTGAGCTCTGCAACTTCTCAAAACAGCTGATTGGCTGGGGTCCAAGGCATCGGACCCCCCCCCCTTCCCCGAGGTGATATTGATATTATTATTATAGGTGATCAATATTATTTCCCAGATAAACAGTTTAATGCATTGTATAAACTTTTAAAGGGGTTCTCTGGGTGTTTAATCCTGAAGACCTATCCACAGGAACCAGGATAGGTGATCAGTATGTGATCGTTGGGGGTCCGACGCCTGGCGCTACTGCCGATTACCTGTTTGAACAGGATCCGGTGCACAGCACTGTGCTTTGCTTACTAGTTGTGCATTGCAGCTCAGTTCGCTTCATCTGACTGATTACTGAGACAACAGTGTCCTGTGAAGAGGTTGCGGTGCTTAGAGATCGCAGGGGTGTCGAGAGTCGGACCCTCAACGATCAGCACTTTATGATCATCATCATCAGTACTAAACACTTGGAAAACCCCTTTAAGTTAAAAAAACACAACTTGTCCTACACGGCTGTGTCCATGGAAAAATAACCAAGTTATTAGTCTTTGAAGGTGGAGAAAGAAAGAAAGAAAAACTAAATTCTTGCCCCCACAATATTCTAATAGACTTCATGTTCCTCATCAGAATGTTTATGTGTATTATGAGGTTCTGCAGCAGCTCAGGTGTGTATTATGAGGTTCTGCAGCAGCTCAGGTGTGTATTATGAGGTTCTTCAGCAGCTGAGGTGCGTATTATGAGGTGCTGCAGCAGCTGAGATGTGTATTATGAGGTGCTGCAGCAGCTGAGGTGTGTATAATGAGGTTCTGCAGCAGCTGAGGTGTGTATTATGAGGTCCTTCAGCAGCTGAGGTGTGTGTTAGGAGGTTCTGCAACAGCTCAGGTGTGTGTTATGATGTTCTGCAGCAACTAAGGTATGAATTATGAGGTTCTGCAGCAGCTGAGGTGTGTATTATGAGGTTCTGCAGCAGCTGAGGTGTGTATTATGATGTTCTGCAGCAGCTGAGGTGTGTATTATGAGGTTCTGCAGCAGCTGAGGTGTGTATTATGATGTTCTGCAGCAGCTGAGGTGTGTATTATGATGTTCTGCAGCAGCTGAGGTGTGTATTATGAGGTTCTGCAGCTGCTGAGGTGTTTATTATGAGGTGCTGCAGCAGCTGAGGTGTGTATTATGAGGTTCTGCAGCAGCTGAGGTGTGTGTTAGGAGGTTCTGCAACAGCTCAGGTGTGTGTTATGATGTTCTGCAGCAACTAAGGTATGAATTATGAGGTTCTGCAGCAGCTGAGGTGTGTATTATGATGTTCTGCAGCAGCTGAGGTGTGTATTATGATGTTCTGCAGCAGCTGAGGTGTGTATTATGATGTTCTGCAGCAGCTGAGGTGTGTATTATGAGGTGCTGCAGCAGCTGAGGTGTGTATTATGATGTTCTGCAGCAGCTGAGGTGTGTATTATGAGGTTCTGCAGTAGCTGTGGTGTGTGTTAGGAGGTTCTGCAGCAGCTCAGGTGTGTATTATGAGGTTCTGCAGCAGCTGAGGTGTGTGTTAGGAGGTTCTGCAGCAGCTCAGGTGTGTATTATGAGGTTCTGCAGCAGCTGAGGTGTGTATTATGAGGTTCTGCAGCAGCTGAGGTGTGTATTATGAGGTTCTGCAGCAGCTCAGGTGTGTATTATGAGGTTCTGCAGCAGCTCAGGTGTGTATTATGAGGTTCTGCAGCAGCTGAGGTGTGTATTATGAGGTTCTGCAGCAGCTGAGGTGTGAATAATGATGTTCTGCAGCAGCTGAGGTGTGTATTATGAGGTGCTGCAGCAGCTGAGGTGTGTATTATGAGGTGCTGCAGCAGCTGAGGTGTGTATTATGAGGTGCTGCAGCAGCTGAGGTGTGTATTATGAGGTGCTGCAGCAGCTGAGGTGTGTATAATGAGGTTCTGCAGTAGCTGTGGTGTGTATTATGAGGTTCTGCAGTAGCTGTGGTGTGTATTATGAGGTGCTGCAGCAGCTCAGGTGTGTATTATGAGGTTCTGCAGCAGCTGAGGTGTGAATAATGATGTTCTGCAGCAGCTGAGGTGTGTATTATGAGGTTCTGCAGCAGCTGAGGTGTGTATTATGAGGTGCTGCAGCAGCTGAGGTGTGTGTTAGGAGGTGCTGCAGCAGCTGAGGTGTGTATTATGAGGTTCTGCAGCAGCTCAGGTGTGTATTATGATGTTCTGCAGCAGCTGAGGTGTGTATTATGAGGTTCTGCAGCAGCTGAGGTGTGTATTATGAGGTGCTGCAGCAGCTGAGGTGTGTATAATGAGGTTCTGCAGTAGCTGTGGTGTGTGTTAGGAGGTTCTGCAGCAGCTCAGGTGTGTATTATGAGGTTCTGCAGCAGCTGAGGTGTGTGTTAGGAGGTTCTGCAGCAGCTCAGGTGTGTATTATGAGGTTCTGCAGCAGCTGAGGTGTGTATTATGAGGTTCTGCAGCAGCTGAGGTGTGTATTATGAGGTTCTGCAGCAGCTCAGGTGTGTATTATGAGGTTCTGCAGCAGCTCAGGTGTGTATTATGAGGTTCTGCAGCAGCTGAGGTGTGTATTATGAGGTTCTGCAGCAGCTGAGGTGTGAATAATGATGTTCTGCAGCAGCTGAGATGTGTATTATGGTGTTCTGCAGCAGCTGAGGTGTGTATTATGAGGTGCTGCAGCAGCTGAGGTGTGTATTATGAGGTGCTGCAGCAGCTGAGGTGTGTATTATGAGGTGCTGCAGCAGCTGAGGTGTGTATTATGAGGTGCTGCAGCAGCTGAGGTGTGTATAATGAGGTTCTGCAGTAGCTGTGGTGTGTATTATGAGGTTCTGCAGTAGCTGTGGTGTGTATTATGAGGTGCTGCAGCAGCTCAGGTGTGTATTATGAGGTTCTGCAGCAGCTGAGGTGTGAATAATGATGTTCTGCAGCAGCTGAGGTGTGTATTATGAGGTTCTGCAGCAGCTGAGGTGTGTATTATGAGGTGCTGCAGCAGCTGAGGTGTGTGTTAGGAGGTGCTGCAGCAGCTGAGGTGTGTATTATGAGGTTCTGCAGCAGCTCAGGTGTGTATTATGATGTTCTGCAGCAGCTGAGGTGTGTATTATGAGGTTCTGCAGCAGCTGAGGTGTGTATTATGAGGTTCTGCAGCAGCTGAGGTGTGTATTATGATGTTCTGCAGCAGCTGAGGTGTGTATTATGAGGTTCTGCAGCAGCTGAGGTGTGTATTATGAGGTTCTGCAGCAGCTGAGGTGTGTATTATGGGGTTCTGCAGCAGCTGAGGTGTGTATTATGATGTTCTGCAGCAGCTGATGTGTGTGTTATGAGGTTCTGCAGCAGCTGAGGTGTGTGTTATTTTATAATATCCCTTCAGGGACCCTTGGACCCGGGATTTAAATCATTTATGGTTTATGAAATTAGTTTTGTCTGATACAAAGTGCTGAGGATTTGTACCTTCTGTCATCACGTTGGTCATTAGGATACACTTGTTCTCGTTCCCGGTGCATTCCATGGTGGAGCTTAATTCACAAGACAATCTCCTCTCAGTGTCACAGGATTTACAGAAAACTCCATTTTTGTCCGTTTTTCCTGCTGGGACTTAAAGAAGAATATGGGGGTCATTTATCAAACTGGTGTAAAGGAGAACTGTCTTAGTTTCCCATAGCAGCCAATCAGGTTCCTCCTTTCATTTTGATAAAGATCTCTGAAAAATGAAAGGTGGAATCTGATTGGTTGCTATGGGCAACTAAGCCAGTTTTCCTTTACACCAGTTTGATAAATCTCCCCCTATAAGATTTAGAATTAAGTCATTAACTGTCCTGCGCTTCATGCTGACGCGCCCGACCGATAAAATCGAGAAGCTCCTCATCACTTTAAGCTTTTCCCTAGTCCCAACCCTGCGGCCATTGTCCTGTGTTAACCCTCACCGGCTTAATTACCCCAAAATGGTAGAAAAGAACACCAAAAACCTAAAAAAATCTGAAAATGTAGACCTTGTATGACATTAGCGCCCTGTTATTATAGCACAGTCCTGAGAACTAGAAACAAACCAGCAGAGTTTATGCAACGTTGTCCCCAAGAGGGGCAGTTCTGTGTTTTGGGGGTTTTTAATAGGAAGGGAACAGGGTTTAAAACGCTCTTCAATTTGCTTTGTAGATATTGGTAAGTCCAGTGCATTCGGAAAGTCTTCAGACCCTTTCGCTTTTTCACATTTTGTTATGTTACAGCCTGGCGCTAAAATAGTAGATTTCCCCATTAACCCCTTAGTGACCAGCCTGTTTTGGGCTTTACTGTCGAAGCGTTTTTCATCTTCGCCTTCCAAGAGCTATAACTTTTTTTTTATTTTTCCGTCTATATAGCTGTATGAGGGCTTGTTTTTCGCGGGACAAGTTGTAGTTTTTATTGGCGCCATTTTGAGGTACACATAACTTTCTGATTTTGTTTTTTAATTATTTTCTTGGAGGGAGATGGGAAAAACAGCAATTATGTCCCAGAGTTTTTACGTTATAAATTTTACGTCGTTCATTTTTCAGTATAAATAACATAATAACTTTATGCTATGGGTTAGTACGATTACAGCGATACCAAATACATACAGTTATTTTACGTTTTACTACTTTTGTGCAATAAAACCCCTTTTTTCAAAAGGAACAAAAATCTTTTTGCATCGCCGCTTCCAAAGACTCATAACCTTTTTATTTTTCTTCCTATGGAATTGTGTGAGGGCTTGATTTTTGCGGGACGCCTTGTAGTTTTCATTGGTATCATTTTGGAGTAAATTATTTTTTTAATGGTTTGTTATTGAGTTTTTTTGGTAGCAACTAAGAATTAATTATCAATTCTGTATTTTTTTTTTTTTTTTTTTACAGCATTCACCGTAGGGGATAATTTACATTATGTTTATGTAGTCCGGGTCGTTATGGACGCAACAATACCAAACATATGGGGGAGGTTTTTTTCAATTTTTTTCATTGAAAAATGTATTTTCAATGGAAAAAAAAGCGTATTTTTTAATGGAATTTATTTAATTAATAAATGTTTTTTTTACCACTTAATATTCCTACAAGGGGACTATAACAAATAATATTCCGATTGCTTTTAAAATACTATTCCTATAGTGCAGGGTTTCTCAACTCCGGTCCTCAGGTCCCACCTGCTGCTCATGTTTTCAGGATTTCCTTAGTATTGAGCAGGTGATATAGATGGTGTCAGTGCATCAGGACTTACCACAGGTATTCATTCTGTGGGATATTCTCAAATCTTGACCGGAGCGGAGTTGAGAAACCCTGCTATAATGCATTGCATTTTAATGTCAGTGCTTTACTGACATTGACCAGTAGGCTGCGTCTACAAGTCGCAAACTTTTAATGTGATCATTTCGTCCCACCCCCAATATAACGATGCAGAAAAGGAGGTAAGATTTCTGTCTACGGTGTAATTTGGTTCACGGGGTAATTTGCGTTGTAATTTGCGTTTAATTTCTCTGGTATAAAAATGGTGTTTTGTTACAATGCAACCCATTTACAAAAATAAAATGTGTTTGAAAAAAAATGTGCAATTGCTGAGTAGCAGAATACTATTGGGATGGTGTGCCGGTAATAAGTCTAAGTAGAAACTAGAGGTTTTGAAGAAAAAATAGCTGTCTCTCTGTCAAAAAAGCAAAAACATTTTTTACAGGTCACTGGTTTTGTAACGGAGAACTGCAAGGGCGGACAGGGAACTGAAAGTGGCCCTGGAAAAAATACTAAGAGTTGCCTTGTTTTCTAGTCAGGTCCAAATTGATGGAAGGCAGGGCCAACACAAGTAGGCGGTGCCAGCAGTACAATATTGTGGCACATTATACCACCCCAAAAGAGCCAAATACCACAGTCCATAAAACTTCCACCATCCGGCCGTGAGGAGGCTTCAGCCCACCAGGATATTTCCCTGTAAGGTCTGTGGCCAATCTGGCCCTGGAGAACTGCTTGAATGAGGTTCTGCAGCTGTAATATTAAGTACTCAGCCCCAGCCTCTCACTCCCTCAAGCTTTCCCCGATTAAAGTCACTAGTATCCTACAGAGTTGTTGTTGTTTTTTTTATTCTTTACCAAGCCCCCCCCCCCCCCCCCAGTTCCTCCCAGAGAAATTTGAACGTTTTTATTTTATTTTAGCACAAGGCCACAACATAACAAAATATGAAGAGTGAAACAATCTGAATGCTTTCTGAATGCATTGTACATTGGCAGGAGCCTTGAATGCTACTACTTCTCAATAACACCCACACTTGGAGGTTGGTTCATGGGACAATCCTACAAAAACAGGAACATTTGGGAGATATGATTTTTTGCTCACCCATTCCTTTCAAAGGCAATAATATATAGCCATGGATATCAACTGATGTAATGGAGGTGCATATACACTGAACAAAAATATAAACGCAACACTTTCAGTTTTGTTCCCATTTTGCTTGAGCTGAACTCAAAGATCTGAAGCATTTTCTACATACACAAAAGACCCATTACTCTCAAATATTGTTCACAAATCTGTCGAAATCTGTGTTAGTGAGCACTTCTCCTTTGCCGAGATAATCCATCCCACCTCACAGGTGTGGCATATCAAGGTGCTGATTAGACAGCATGAATATTGCACAGGTGTGCCTTACACTGCCCACTATAAAAGGCCACTCTGAAATGTGCACCGTTTTGACTTACTGGGGGGGTTCAGAAACCCAGTCAGTATCTGGTGTGGTCACCATTTGTCTCACGCAGTGCAACACCTCTCCGTCACATAGAGTTGATCAGGTTGTTGATTGTGGCCTGTGGATGTTGGTCCACTGTTCTTCAATAGCTGTGCGAAGTTACAGAATATTGGCAGGAACTGGAACACGCTGTCGTATACGCCGATCCAGAGCATCCCAAAAAGGCTCAATGGGTGACATGTCCGGTGAGTATGCTGGCCATGCAAGAACTGGGATGTTTTCAGCTTCCAGGAATTCTGTACAGATCCTTACAATATGGGGCCGTGCATTATCATGCTGCAACATGAGGTGATGGTCGTGGACGAATGGCACAACAATAATCCTCAGGATCTCGTCACGGTATCTCTGTGCATTCAAAATGCCATCAATAAAAGGCACCTGTGTTTATTGTCCATAACATACGCCTGCCCATACCATGACCCCACTGCCACCATGAGCCACTCAATCCACAACGTTGACATCAGCAAACCGCTCACCCACACGTCGCCACACACGCTGTCTGCCATCTGCCCTGAGCAGTGAAAACCGTGACTCATCCGTGAACAGAACGCCAGACGCCATCAAATGTGAGCATTTGCCCACTCAAGTCGGTTATGACGACAAACTGCAGTCAGGTCCAGACCCCGATGAGGACGACGAGCATGCAGATGAGCTTCCCTGAGACGGTTTCTGACAGTTTGTGCAGAAATTCTTTGGTTGTGCAAACCGATTGTTGCTGCAGCTGTCCGGGTGGCTGGTCTCAGACGATCATGGATGTGAACATGCTGGACGTGGAGGACCTGGGCTGGTTACACGTGGTCTGCGGTTTTGAGGCCGGTTGGATGTACTGCCAAATTCTCTGAAACGTCTTTGGAGACGGCTTATGGTAGAGAAATGAACATTCATTGCACGGACAACAGCTCTGGTAGACATTCCTGCAGTCAGCATGCCAATTGCACGCTCCCTCAAACGTTGCGACATCTGTGGCATTGTGCTGTGTGATCAAACGGCACATTTCAGAGTGGCCTTTCATTGTGGGCTGTCTAAGGCACAGCTGTGCAATATTCATGCTGTCTAATCAGCACCTTGATATGCCACACCTGTGAGGTGGGATGGATTATCTCGGCAAAGGAGAAGTGCTCACTAACACAGATTTAGACAGATTTGTGAACAATATTTGAGAGTAATGGGTCTTTTGTGTATGTAGAAAATGTTTCAGATCTTTGAGTTCAGCTCTTGCAAAATGGAAGCAAAACCAAAAGTGTTTATATTTTTGTTCAGTGTACATCTAAGGCTACTTTCACATCAGCGTTTTTTGCAGATCCGTCATGGATCAGCAAAAATGCTTCCGTCAAAATAATAATACAACCGTTTGCATCCGTTATGAATGGATCCGGTTGTATGATCTCTAAAATAGCCATGACGGATCCGACACTAAAACCATTGTAAGTCAATGGGGGACCGATCAGTTTTCTTTTGTGTCTGAGAAAACGGATCCGGCACCAATGACTTTAATTGTGTGTCATGCCCCTTGCTCCGCATCCCATGCCGGACAGAAAAACCCAGCTTGCAGCAATTTTCTGCCCGCGATGTGAACACAACCAAATGGAATGGAATGCATTCTGGAGCATTCCGTTCCATTCGGTTCAGTTTTGTCCCCATTGATGATGAATGGGGACATAACTGAAGCGTTTTCCTATGGTATTGAGATCCTGTGAGAGCTTAAGTGAAAAACGCAGATGTGAAAGTGAGCCAAAACCAGTAGTAAGGCCTACTCAGAGATCAGGTGTAATGTAATCTGCACCCATTCTGTGTTTTTGACCTGCACCTGGTTTTGGCTCACAATAACTGATGGAAAAAACTGACCAAATAACTGAAGTGTGAACTCAAGCTATTTGAAACTCCACCATGAGCCCTCTAAAATTAACCCTTTGCAAGATTCCAAAAAGATTTCCTTTCAGGATGTCTCGATGTATTGTTCCTTTAAGAGGTACTTACATGTTGGCGATGGAGGAGAACAGTCACTGGTGAAGCAGCAAGTACTACTGAGCTTCTTTTTACTGAAGGCTGTGGTCAGGCTGTCAGAGTAACCACACATTCTCCTTTGCCCACAATGCCGTCTGAACGTCACCATTTCTTTTCCATCTACAAATAGAAGAACATGTAACCTAGAAGAAAAAACACTTCAACCATGCTGCAGAGGTACAGATATTGCAGAGGTGTAACCTGATGCCCCTGGGCCCCATTATGAAATCTTTACCAGATACCCCATCTTCTTTGTAGTGTAGCAAAAGAAGCTTATATGACTCAGTCCCGCCTATAGCCAAGCCCTTGAGGAGCTGCGAGGTTACTACGACATCTTTGCCAAGGTGCCTGAGACAGTCCAGTAGCTAGGTGCTACATAATATCTCACCAACACTATAATATGGCCATAAGGCTCTGGTCAGATTGTGCTTGAGCCCTATATGGGTAAGTAAAATGCTTGTTTTTACTGTTCAAGGGGTTGTCCAGCTTTTTGGAATTTTTTAACTACAATTAGAAGTGTGTTGTAACTGATTAAAAAAATCATATTCATCTTCTCCGTTCAGTTGCCTTCTAGTCTCTGTACTGTAAACTTTGGGACGGACAGGCTCAAACAGTATGTGCCGCTGCAGCCAAGGACTGGCCTTAGCTGTGACCACTGCTAGGTCACAAATTTCTTGGGGATACTTCACCAACTGAGCCCATACAGAAGTTTACAGAATAGGAACTGGTAAACCTCTAGGGAGGCATAACACTCTCCTAGTGAAAGCTAAAGAAAGCCCAAAAGGTTGGACAATCCCTTTAAGCCATACTAGCGTGTAGACAGTACATTAGACTATATATTTGGTGGTTGACCACAGCCATTGGCCAAATGAGCCTATGACCCTGGATTTGAGCTGCTCTCTTGGCTACGATAATTATTGCTGGAGGAACTTTGGTCAGGTCTCATATTTTCCTTGCAGCTGTATGAGAAACACAACACGATGCCTGTAAAATTGAAAGGGAAACCTTGTAAATTGAACCCTCAAGTGTGGGAGCTTATGTAAATTAGTATGCATGATAGAGGACATCCCAAGTGGAAGACCCCTTTGATACCTTCCCTATTCTAAATTAAGCTAAAGAATTGGTAGCTAGCAGTAGACTCGAGAATCGGTTCGGCTCAGGTTCACAGAATTTTTTAAAAAGTTTGGTTCGGACCTGAAACAGGCCGAACCGAAGTTGCTCCAATTGCCTTGAAAATTGGTATATAACACCCTTTATACTCCCATCCCCCCCCCCCCCCAAGCTCTGGAAAGCAATGACAGCAATAGTAAATGATGTCTGAGTGACAGTGACATACATAGCTATGTGTAAACGCACATTTGACGGTGTAAACATACTGCATGTTTAATAATACCCTGCGCTGGCACATGTCTCATGCTTTTTCATCTTCCAAAGCTTTAAAAAATGATTGCTTATTTGGGACAGGTGATGTTTAAACACACACTGTGTTATGGGATAAAAAAATAAAAAAAAGTGGCTTGGTTGTCCAAGCGTCCAAAAATCATACCTTGACCTTAAGTCAGAAAGGGGATGGATATAGTGATATGCGACCGCAATAGTAGCGACAGCAAAAGTAGCACAGCATGAAACATACAAGGTTGTCTATGGGTAGAGGTAGTAGAGGTGTTAATAGTGGTGATAGTAGGGGAAGAGAGAAGAAGAAATAGAGCGTGCGCTGTGCCAGTTTGGGCCACTGTTCCAGTCTGCTTGCCCAGAAATCCATGTGGTCAGGGAACAGGGTATGTGACAGAGACTGTCTAGAGTTTAGGTAGGCCTGAACCTGGACATTGAGGTGGGAGCTGTCGGCCTCTCCCGGGCACATGGAAAAACTGCTCCATCATGTTGAGGTGACTGAAATGGCTGCTGCTGGTGGTGGTGGCGGGAGGGGGGTGACTCTACAGTGCAGCACAAAATACTACCAGCTCCACAGTATGAAATTGTATCATCAACCCTCTCCTCAAGGCAAACGCTGACTGCTTCCACACAAGTTGTAAACAGGGAGACTCTCTTGCCTATTTGCCGTAGGGCTTGGTTGGGTTTTCTTGCCACTTCTTGGGAAAAAGAAAGGTGCCCCTCTAGGAACGGGCGGTGAAGACTGAGAGGACTCCACTGAAAGATTTCTCTGAGGCTGCAAGGAGGTGGAGCAGCAGGAACGCTGTGACCTCTGGCTCCAAGGCACAGTGACTCCAAAGTCACCTCCACGTCATCCTGCTTCAACCGAGAGGAGGAGTGAGCCATCCAATCTACAATCTCATCCTCTTTCTCCTCAACGATAATGTTGCGCTCTTTCTGAAGCTAGCAGGGACAACTGTGGCCTACTACTACGCCTACTACTACGCCTACTACTACGCCTACTACTACGCCTACTACTACTACTACTACTACTACTTGGATAGTTGGTGCTGCTACTACTCACATTCTAGCTCTGGGTCTTTTGTATGGAACCCTTCTGTAGTCCAGACATATTTGGGTTACCCTCTCGGATAATATTGTGCAATACCCCATGTATTGGTGTAGTAATCACGTATAAGGCTACTTTCACACTGGTGTTTTGGCTTTCTGTTTGGGAGATCCATTCAGGGCTCTCACATTTGGTCCAAAACGGATCAGTTTAGCCCTAATGCATTCTGAATGGAAAAGGATCCGCTCAGAATGCATCAGTTTGCCTCCGTTCCGTCTCCATTCCGCTTTGGAGGCGGACACCAAAACGCTGCTTGATTTATACAAATGTGCAGCACTCCAGGTTTTTGTATCCTGCAGAGTCCAGTAAAAAATGCATACGTTAACGTATATGTTTTTTCCTACCATGGGACTGTATGGTGAACGGATGCCCCTGTACGGCATCAGTTTGAGGCATCTGTTAACGCATACAATTTTGGTATGCATTAAATGCATGGCACAAATAGAATATGAACCCAGCCCTAGTGTTAGAATAAGCACCAGTACACAGCGGAGCAGCGTGGCGGAGAGGGGAGGCCACCATGTACTGACAGAGCGCTACCTGGTCCTGGTGGTCAGGGGTGAGGACTGTGTTTCAAAAGGATCATTTATCTATTGGGAAATACAGGGCACAGTATAATACACTAGAATCTATATAATATAAAGATATTAGCCCTACCCCCCAATATTAATACAATTAGGGGGACATTTATTATATAGAAATACGTCTATATTAGAAGTATTTCTGACACAGATTGTGGCGCAAAGGTCCTTAGCACCGCAATCTGTATCTTTTCCCGCTCATGCCAGGTCTAAAAAAAGTGGCGTGGGCAGGGAAAGGGATACAGTTATGGCTATCCAGATATTGGATACCACCGCTATACAGTGATAACACCGCCATACAATGATAAAACAACCATACAGTGACCGGATAAAAGGGTATAAGAGGGCACAGTACAGGGACTGACTAGGGGCACTGTACAGGGTGTGGTAAGAGGGCCCAATGCAGGGTACAAAGGGGCACAGTACGAGGTGAGGGGCACAGTACTTGGTGGAAGACACAGAACAGGGTGGGGGTCACAGTCACATGACCCTGTGACGTTAGAAGGTCCTTATGGTGAATGCGGTTCAGATGCCACCATAATGAGAGGCAGAAGAGTGAGACAGGGGCCCTGGATGGACAGGAGGGGTGGACACAGCAATAGGGTTGCCACCTTTCCCAACAAAAAATACCGGGCAAGTTAAGCCACAACCAAAGGGTGTGTGGTTGTGGGGTCGTGGCTTAACACGGGTGTGAAGTCGCTGTCATACTGTGGCTCCCCAGGAGTATTAAAGCCCCCTTCAGCGCCCCCAGTAATAGTAATGCACCCAGTAATAGTAATGTCCCATTAGTGTCCCCTCAGTAATAGTAATGCCCCCATTAGTGTGCCCCAGTAAGAGTAATGGCCCTATTAGTGTGACCTAGAATGTATAATGCCCCCTATTAGTGCCCCCCAGTAAGAAAAATGCCCCCAGTAAGAGTAATGACCCTATTAGTGCCACCCATCAAGAATAATGCCCCTATTAGTGACCCCCCAATTAGAGTAATGTGGCCCTCATCCCCCGAGAACTGTCATTTGGGGCCGACACACTGACTGTAGAGTGTTGTGTGAGAGTCCGGCAGCTTTCCTGGGCCCGGTAACGGAGACCGGGGGAGAGGGGAGGTGATAAGAAAGGAGCGCAGCAGAAGAGCCAGGGACGGGAGGAGCGCAGGCCCGCGGCTCATCTCATTGTTATCCGGCCTGATCTGGGAGTGAGAGCGGCTCAGTCCCGGCGCGGCTGCCTTGCTGTGGAGCGAGGGTTTGCTGCTCTCCTTCAGCAGCGTCTTCATGCTCCTGCTCCTGACCACCCGCAGCTCCCAGCTTCCAATCCATGCTGACCGGCGGCCTCGACCTATTAAGGTTCGAGCCGATCCCGGAGTGCCGGCCGCTCACAGCTTGCCGCCGCTCACTCACTGCCAGCAGTCAGGACCGTCTGCACTGCAGTTTGAAATGAATCTTGTGCCTGGGTCTGAGAAAGGCTTGTACCCGGGGCACAGGATTACAAACCCAGACTGTCTGGGTCATTCCCGTACAGGTGGCAACCCTACACAGCAAGTAAGTGGAAGGGGGATTCATACAACAAGTAGTGGCAGGAGGTCTGTGCAGGGCAGCAATAGGAGATAGGAGGGTGGAACAGGAGCTCTGGATACATGAGGAAGGAAAGTAGACAGCAGGGGCTCCATGAGGATGAGATAGGACAGGATATGGGGGGGAGGGGCAGGTGTCATGGAGGCAAACTGCTTAATAGAACAGTAAAACAACTAAATAGAATGAAGCAGCATCCAGCAGCAGATCGAAGAGTCCCCCCCCCCTTCCTGTCCCACAGAGAAGAGACAGTCACAGTGCAGACTCACTGACAACCTGTGTTCACACTTCCGCTCCAGCCCTGCCGGTCTCTCTCCTCAGGCAGCATGTCCTGTGTAGATGGGGCGTGTCTGAGTCTCTGCAGCAGCCGGCCTCATGTGACTCAGAAGGCCCACCAAAGGGGTACTGCGTAAGTGAAATGACAGCAATGAGAGCTTCCATCTATATTGATGGAAGTGCTCATAGCAGCTCAGTGGGCCCCCCCAGGAGCATTGAGCCCCGAAACTTGCCCGGGTTTGCCGGGTTATGACGCCGGCCCTGTGCGCTACCCTATGTAGTTGTGTAGTAATCATGTATATGCTGGTTTGAATATATTTAACAACCCCCAAAAAATTTACACCGTGTGAAGATAGAAATTAAGGGAAATGGATTTCAACCCACATTCGTTATCACTCAACGATAATTTGGTGCAGTATCCTGTGTGTTGGTGTACTGGTTAGCTATATGCTGGTTTAATTAAATTGAACGACCCCTCAAAAAAATAAAGTTCCAACCCTGTGGAAATACAATAAATGGAAACAGACGATTGAGGCCTGACGCTTAATATCACATTATCATTCACAGGTAAATTAGTGCACTATCCTGTGTATTGGTGTACTGATTACTTATATGTTGGTTTAATTAAATTCAATACCCTTCCCCCCCAAAAAAATTAAAAAATATCGGGAACTGTGTATAGAACGGATTTAGCCCTAATATTATGTTATCAATCACTAATTTGTAGGGTTTTTTAAACTTAAAACTAAAAACTAAAAAAATTAAGTATGTGAGATTACTTGATCAGGTATTCTATATGCTATACTGATGGTAGAACACGTGTTGTACAGTTTTCGCTTCCTTTCATGTATTTTATTTTTTTATCCCACTCATTGTCATTGCTAAAGACTTCTCAACCTTCCCCACCCGACTGGACAACCCCTTTACTTTCATGGGCCGATATCAATATTGTTTTTTGAGCTGCTGAATATCATATCTTGCCAATTTATGTTTCATGGCTCACCTTTGGTGTCACTTTCTAAGGTTGTAACACAAACATCGTCTTCAGGAGGACAAGTGACTTTGTTTCCTTGGCAAGATTTCTCACCTTCCACATTACATTCCACACACGTTAGAGAAGAGCCTGAAAGGTATAAATGAAGACAATTACCACAATAGAAATTCAGAGATCAAAGCTGGTTTAAATGTCCAAGACTTGGCGCTCTCAAACTGCAGCCCTTGAACTGGCAAGGGGATTTGTGATCTACAAGTGAAGGTAATTGGTAAAGATTACACCCTGTCCTATATACCATTATGCATTAATATACTATCGATCAGGAGACTGAATACTGAAGTCCCCTATGGAATATGAACTCATTATCAAACATGATGAAAAAAAAGCAAAAATGTCTTATTTTTGTTCATTCCGCCCTTAAAAAAAATGGAATAACAAGTCATCAACAAGTCCTATGAATCCCAAATGATCAATGAAAACTTAAAGTCATCCCTCAAAAAAAAGTCCTTCGTCAACATACAGTAAAAAGAAAAATGGTATGGGCCTTGGAAAGAGTGGCACAAAAAATAAACTATGAGGGTCAATTACTAAATAGAAATACTCCTAAATTTGGCATAGCTCTGGCGCAGATTGCGGCGCAAAGGATCTGACTTCTCCCTGCTCACACCAGGTCTACAAAAGTGGGCATGTCATGGGCGGGGAAAGGGGCGGGCCGGCAGGCCTGTTTCATTTACCACAGATTTTAGGATGTTTTTAAAGATATCCCATTTTGTGTCTGTATTTGTGAGGACTTTGTCCCAGTTAGTTAGGCCTATGGCCTCTCTTAGTTGGCTAAATTTAGCTTTTTTGAAGTTTTGGTATTTTTGTTCCTCCCTGTAGAAACGCTCTTTTAAAAGATAATTGGAAGGTTATTACTTTATGGTCACTATTTCCCAGGTGTCCCCCAACCTGCACATCTGTTGTTCTGTTGGGCCTATTGGTTAATACTAAGTCCAGTATGGCCGTCCCTCTAGTCGGGTCCTGAACCAGTTGGGAAAGGTAATTGTCTTTGGTTATTGCCAAGAACCTGTTTCCCTTATGAGATGTACAAGTTTCAGTTTCCCAGTCTATATCTGGGTAGTTGAAGTCCCCCATAATAACCACCTCATTATGATTTGCCGCCTCGTCTATCTCGTTTAGTAGTAGATTTTCTGTGGACTCTGGTATATTAGGTGGTTTATAATAAACTCCTATTAGTAATTTATTGTTGTTTTTAGCTCCATGTATCTCCACCCATAGTGACTCCACATGTTCATGTCCCTCACTTATATCTTCCCGGAGTGTGGGCTTTAGACAGGACTTTACATAAAGGCAGACCCCTCCCCCTCTCCAGTTTTGACGATCCTTTCTAAACAGACTGTAACCTTGTACATTAACCGCCCAGTCATAGCTATCATCCAGCCATGTCTCAGTTATTCCCACTATGTCATAGTCCTCCTCACACATCACTAATTCCAGTTCACCAGTTTTATTAGTCAGGCTTCTGGCATTAGTATACATACATTTGAGAGGTTTATGTATATTTTTTACCCTACACCTTTCCTTCTGAACTATTCTAGTCCCTCCTTCCATTCCTCCCCCAGTCCCACTTCCTCGCCCCCGGTCTCTATCTGCACTATCTTCCCCTCCTATAGTGTAATTTCCCTCCCACCAGTCCCTAGTTTAAACACTCCTCCAACCTTCTAGCCATCTTTCTCCCCAGCACAGCTGCCCCTTCCCCATTGAGGTGCAGCCCGTCCCTACGATAGAGCCTGTAGCTGATAGAAAAGTCGGCCCAGTTCTCCAGGAACCCAAACCCCTCCTTCCTACACCAGTTCTTGAGCCACTTGTTAATCTCCCTAATCTCCCATTGCCTTTCTTGTGTGGCTCGTGGTACAGGCAGTATTTCGGAAAATACTACCTTTGAGGTCCTTGCCCTTAGCTTTTGACCTAAATCCCTGAAATCATTTTTAAGGACTCTCCACCTACCTCTAACTTTGTCATTGGTTCCGATATGGACCATGACCGCTGGATCGTCTCCAGCCCCTCCCAGTAATCTGTCAACCCGATCCTGATCAGGATTCAAATGTAATACGTTTTCACACGTTTTTCCGGATCCGGCGGGCAGGATTAAAACAACGCTAGTGTGAAAGTAGCCTGAATCATGAGTGTTAACTCTACTACATCTGTAAGTCTGCAATTGTAATGACCATCAGAATAAGTTAACATCATTTATACCACACGGTGAAGGCTGTAAATAAAAAGAAACCCTAACAGCAATTCTGTTCCAAAACAATGCATTATATGTAGCCCAAAATAGTGCCAATAAATGTACAGCTCGTCCCACAAAAACAAGCTCTTAAACGGTAGGTCGTTGTTACAGTAAAAAAACGAATCAAAGCCACTGTGTTATTAAGTACCAAATTAGGGTGTGTCTGTAAGGGGCTACGTAAGGACTCACTGTCAATTGGTGGATAGGATTCGGAAGCTTACTCCATTTTTCAGCTTTTACGACTTGGGGACATTTTCTAGTGGGCTCACATTTCTTCTGCAGTGGCCACTAGAGGAAAAATATGGTATGACATGGTGCTCATTTAACTAATTTGCTGACAGTGCAATCTAGCAGGCTGGCCTTCCAGGAGCTGATGGATCACCTGTTTGGTCTCACATCTCCAGTGAGACTCCCCACCCATCAACAATGCTGCTTAAGCATTCGCCCACAGCCTTTTACCCTGGTGGCCAGGCCCTCCTTTGCTCGCCCAGTTTGCCCTGTCCTATACAATTACTGCCCAAAGGTATTAGTAAGGCTACTTTCACACTTGCGTTGTTCTTTTCCGGCATAGAGTTCCGTCACAGGGGCTCTATACCGGAAAATAACTGATCAGGTATGTCCCTATGCATTCTGAATGGAGAGTAATCCGTTCAGTTTGCATCAGGATGTCTTCAGTTCAGTCGTTTTGACTGATCAGGCAAAAGAGAAAACCGTAGCATGCTACGGTTTTATCTCCGGCTAAAAAAACTGAAGACTTGCCTGAATGCCGGATCAGGCATTTTTTCCCATAGGAATGTATTAGTGCCGGATCCGGCATTCAGAATACCGGAATGCCGGATCCGTCCTTCCGGTATGCGCATGCGCAGACTGAAAAAAAGGTGAAAAAATAAATGCCGGATCCGTTTTTGCCGGATGACACCGGAAAGATGGATCCGGCATTTCAATGCATTTTTTCGACTGATCAGGCATTTTTAAGACTGATCAGGATCCTGATCAGTCTTACTAATGCCATCAGTTAGCATACATTTTGCCTGATCCGGCAGGCAGTTCCGGCGACGGAACAGCTTGCCGGATCTCTCTGCCGCAAGTGTGAAAGTAGCCTAACATGAGGGGTCAGCAGCAGTACAAAAGATACACCCAACAGCCCTGGTCTTCTGTATAACTGCATTTTATATAAACCAGTCAGCTCTATTAAAGGCCCATGCTGGTGGGCAGGATCTCCCTCTTGTACTGATGAGGTAGTCCTTACCTTAGGCACAGGGCCGTCTTTGCCCCAGGGCAAAAGGGGCAGCTGCCCCGGGCCCAGTTGCTCCTGGGGGCCCAAGGGAGCTCCGTTTCCCGACTCCCATTCACTAGTGACTGCGTCGCTAGGTTAAAACATTCGGGGCCTGGGCCCCTGATGTTTTGTCCCAGGCCCCAAATGTCCTGCCTGCCTGCTAGATACAACTGTATTGCCGTACACAGAACGGCAATACAATTGAATCTAATACACTGGGAAGAGGTGAAGGACCTGTGGTGACATCACAGGTCATGTGATCAGCAAAATAGGCTGTGGTAGGATGACCTGGATGATGTCACCATCATGTGACCAGTGCAGGATTGGACCGGAGTGAAAAGGAGAAGGAGCCTAATGGTGATGTCTGTACATGAGGAGAGGTAAGTTAAGGGAGAGGCAGAGCAATGCTGGGGGTTGTAGTTATTTAACTAGGCTGCATGTTAGGGCTGAAGGGAGGGATGTTATTGACATGGAACTGTGTGCTTGAGGTGGCTGGGGGAGGGACTGATGTTATTTACATGGGACTGTATGTTGAAAGTGGATGGTGGGGGGGGATGATGTTTATGTACATGGGACTTAATGTTTAGGCTACGTTCACAATTGCGTTTGGGGATCCGCTTGTGAGATCCGTTTCAAGGCTCTCACAAGCAGCCCCAAATGCATCAGTTTAACCCCAATGCATTCTGAATGGATGTGGATCCATTCAGAATGCATTCGTTCGGCTCCGTACGGCCCCCCGTTCCGTTTTGGAGGCGGACCCCAAAATGCTGCAAGCAGCGTTTTTGTGTCCGCATGGCCTTGCGGAGCCAAACGGATCCGTCCTGACTTACAATGTAAGTAAATGGGGACGGATCCCTTTGCATTGACACAAAATGGTGCAATTGTAAACGTATCCGTCCCCCATTGACTTTCAATGTAAGTCAGGACGGATCCGTATTGGGACTTAGAAATTCAAATCTAATACAAACAAATCGGTCCTGAACGGATGCATTAGTTTGTATTATCGGTGCGGATCCGTCCTGTACAAGTACAGGACAGATCCGCACGAACGCAAGTGTGAAAGTAACCTTAGGGGGTGATGTTTACATGGGACTGTGCGTTGGAGGCGGCTGGGGAGGAGGTGATGTTATTTACATGGGACTGTATGGTGGAGGGAGGATTATAACTGCAGGGGGCACTGCAGATCCAGGGGACATTATAGGCGGTCTTATTACTACTGGGGGCTCTATAGGAGGGTCTTATAGATCCGCCTTATTTCTACTAAGCGCACTATGGGGGCCTTATTACTACTGAGGGGTCTGTAGGGAGCTTTATTACCACTGGGGGAACAATAGGGGGCCTTATTTCTACTGGGGACTCTGTGAGGGTATTATTAATATGGGAGCGCTCTTCTAATAATGGGGGCATTGTTGAGGAGCATTATCACGGTTGGGGCAGTGTTACGAGGGCATTCTAGAAGGGAATTACTATTGGTGGGACTATGAGGAGCACTATTACTATGGGGGGCAGTAATGTTTCTTCAGAATAGTATTTGGGGGTATTGGGGGGGGGGGGGGGGGGTAACTAAAGGCTCATGGGCCCCGGTGCAAGAGTTCAGCTTGGGCCCCCCTTCCCTCAGTGCTTTGTGTGTCTTATGTGGCACAAGGGTCTTTGGGCCCCTTCATGCTCCTGGGCCCGGTAGCGACTGCTACCTCTGCACCCCCTATAGCTACACCCCTGGGGGGGGGGGGGGGGGGCACAGCAAGCAGCAGGATAACACTGTGGGGACTCCAGTTGGGGGATAATGATAGAATGTGAGGAAGCTAAGATGTCTGTGTGTCACACTCTGCAGAGACGAGGCGGCTGAGAGAAGTTGTCCAGACTGAGTGGAGAAGATGATGAGAGAGAAGATCTACAGAGAAGATGATGACAGAGAGTAGACGTCACCTGGAGGCCCTGGACGTGACAGGTAAGTGCTGCTGTATAGCAAGTACAGCAAAGTGGGGGGGGGGGGGGGGGGGTCCAGGGGGCCCAAGTAAATTCTTGCCCAGGGTCCAATCAATATTAAAGACGGCCCTGCTTAGGCAGATTTCAGACGAGTGTGTTAATTAAACACAGTTCATGTGATGGCCACATTTCCCTGAGGGACCTTGGCTTAGCTGACTTGAACTCACTGTATCTTACTGAGCTCTTTCTGAGTTTCAGCCTCACCGTGAGTCTACTGTCTTGTATTCACATGATGCTGGGAGAACGGAAAAGTAGACCTTTGGTCAGGTTGGAACTCACAGCATCGTAGATCACTATGATACAGAGAGTTAAGGTCAGGCAAACTGTGGTTGGTACAAGAAAATGTGGCCATCACATGGACTGAACACTCTCACTTAAAACATGCCCTACTCACCCCTGTGGCAGTTTTGAATTTGTTACCCAGCAGCTACTGTATTTCGACCCTCCTCCATCATTTATAATGCAACGGATGTCTTTTAGAAATGAGTGAATTGATTCTAAACTATTCAAATTCATTCTGAATTTCCTAAAAAAAACTTTTGGGACTTATTTTTGACGAATATGAAACTTTTGGGACTTATTTTTGACGAATCAAATACTCTGTAAATTGGCATCTACCGTTTTACAGATCATTCAGAACTTCAGAAGACAGCAGGGCAGATGAAGAAGTGGGAACACATGACTGGCCAGTGGGCTTGCCTATGATGCCTTGCAGTCAACCTCAACCAATTATTTATACGGACACGTGTAGGGGGCACTATATAAGACCTCAACCAGGACATGTGTGTTTTTTCTGAGCTTGTACATTGCTGGTATAGGGGGACAGAAAGAAAAGAGATCTTAACTGTAAACACCAATTACAGCTAGTTAATAGTAAGTTACATTTAACTAATTGACAGAGATAGGTTATAGAGACAGGAAAAGAGTCAGTGTAGTGTGTCACAGTGTACTCATGAATGCTGTATCAACATTTAAAGCTATGCAACTCAATTTTTATCAATTTGTATCCCACCCAATCTACATCCCTTAATTCCCAATCATAGACACAGATCTTTTAAAATATTGATCCCGGTGCTGATAGTTTATTGTCTAATGCCATTTTCTGCCTCACAGTTGTAGTATAGTGTACTGGACTCCAATAATCTTTTCACTAAATCAGTTATAACAGTGATAACTTTCTGGGTACAGATAATGTAGTAGATGTCACCTGCAGTCCTATGTAACACCTCAGATAACACAGTGATAACTCTCTGGGTACAGATAATGTAGTAGATGTCACCTGCAGTCCTATGTAACACCTCAGATAACACAATGATAACTCTCTGAGTACAGATAATGTAGTAGATGTCACCTGCAGTCCTATGTAACACCTCAGATAACACAGTGATAACTCTCTGGGTACAGATAATGTAGTAGATGTCACCTGCAGTCCTATGTAACACCTCAGATAACACAGTGATAACTCTCTGGGTACAGATAATGTAGTAGATGTCACCTGCAGTCCTATGTAACACCTCAGATAACACAGTGATAACTCTCTGGGTACAGATAATGTAGTAGATGTCACCTGCAGTCCTATGTAACACCTCAGATAACACAGTGATAACTCTCTGGGTACAGATAATGTAGTCGATGTCACCTGCAGTCCTATGTAACACCTCAGATAACACAGTGATAACTCTCTGGTACAGATAATGTAGTAGATGTTACCTGCAGTCCTATGTAACACCTCAGATAACACAGTGATAACTCTCTGGGTACAGATAATGTAGTAGATGTCACCTGCAGTCCTATGTAACACCTCAGATAACACAGTGATAACTCTCTGGGTACAGATAATGTAGTCAATGTCACCTGCAGTCCTATGTAACACCTCAGATAACACAGTGATAACTCTCTGGGTACAGATAATGTAGTCGATGTCACCTGCAGTCCTATGTAACACCTCAGATAACACAGTGATAACTCTCTGGGTACAGATAATGTAGTAGATTTCACCTGCAGTCCTATGTAACACCTCAGATAACACAGTGATAACTCTCTGGGTACGGATAATGTAGTAGATGTCACCTGCAGTCCTATGTAACACCTCAGATAGCACAGTGATAACTCTCTGGGTACAGATAATGTAGTAGATGTCACCTGCAGTCCTATGTAACACCTCAGATAACACAGTGATAACTCTCTGGGTACAGATAATGTAGTAGATGTCACCTGCAGTCCTATGAAACAACTCAGACAGTGATCTGTGTCCAAATAATGTAGTAGGTTTCACCTGCAGTCCTGTGCAACACCTCAAATGACACACTGATCTGAGTAGAAATAATGTAGTAGATCTTTCCTGCAGTCCTGTGTAACACCACAGATAACATAGTGATAACTCTTTGAGTACAAATAGTATAGTAGATGTCGCCTGCAGTCCTAGACAATACCACAGAATACACGTAATATAGATATCACCTGCCTGGCTGAAGACTTACTGAGGGGTCAGGGCCACCTGTAACTGGGGCCGGAGCTCCAGCTGCAGCTTCACACGAGCTGATGGGGACCTCATTGAAGGAGGGAGGAGGCCTGATGCTTCTGCTGCCTGGAACCTACTATCATTATCATTCCACCTATGCCTTCCCTGTTAGTCCACAACTTTAAGCAGTTACAGCTGAAAGTTGTAGAGCTGTGTGACCCACCTCTTAGTGGACCCAAAGTGACTCCCTCACAATTGTGGGCTGCTTGTGTGCAAAATTATTCCTGTGGGTCTACAACCTTTTTTTCCGAGGTTAGCTTTGTCTCTGCTCTGCCCCTCACAAACAGAGAGAGACAGGCAGAGTTTCTGAAGGACCTAAGAAGTTCTGGGACTGGGGAGCAGTCATGTGATTTTGTCAGAGGGCCCACCATAAAATCCTCCGGTGCTCCGGTAAGCCAGTCCGATGCTGATTATTATCAGCGGAAGCTGATGAGAATGTGGATTAGATGGCTCACTCCTCTTCTCAGTCACATCAGGATGACGTGGAGGTCACCTCTGAGTCTGACATCCTGCTTTCAAGCCAGAGGTCAGGGCATGGCTCTTGCTCCTCCTCCTTGCAGCCCCATAGAAGTCTTTCACTTGAATCATCTCTGTTTTTTTCTGCCCCTCCTAGTGGAGTGACTTCTTTTCTAATAAAGATAACACCCTTTGTGTTATAAAAGATATTGAAGGTAATATTCCTGATGATGAGTTGTATGAGAACAGTCAGCATTTGGTATGTCAAGAGAAAGAGTTTCAGGCAGAAGTGGAGGACATGATAACTGAAATGCATAGCTACAATGGTGGTGGTGGTAGTGGCACTTGTAGAGGTGGTGGTAGGAACATATGTAGCCTTGGTGGTAGCAAATACAGAGGTGACAAGACATATCACGGCCTGAGAAAGTTCTGAGGATGATGACGATGATGACTAGTGAGGACTTTGCTGCCATTCCTCTCTCTCCTTTCATATGTGTAAACTGAAGTGTTGTCGTGCCATCTTAAAACTGATGAGAGAAGCCACACGGCAGATCAGTCGTTAATATGCATCAAATTTACCACTGGGTGTCTCCCCGCCATGTGCAGCTGGGCAGCTTAGTCACTGACAATGGCAGGAACATCATGGCTGTGCTGCATTTGGAAGATCTAACACATATTCCCTGCATGGTGCACGCCTTCAATTTGGTGGCCTAACTCTTTTTAAAAACATATTGGGGCTTGCAGAAGTTGCTGGCCATGTCCAGGACAGTACCTCGACATTTCAGACATATATATATACAGTACAGACCAAAAGTTTGGACACACCTTCTCATTCAAAGAGTTTTCTTTATTTTCATGACTATGAAGGCATCAAAACTATGAATTAACACGTGGAATTATATACATAACAAACAAGTGTGAAACAACTGAAAATATGTCATATTCTAGGTTCTTCAAAGTAGCCACCTTTTGCTTTGATTACTGCTTTGCACACTCTTGGCATACTCTTGATGAGCTTCAAGAGGTAGTCCCCTGAAATGGTCTTCCAACAGTCTTGAAGGAGTTCCCAGAGATGCTTAGCACTTGTTGGCCCTTTTGCCTTCACTCTGCGGTCCAGCTCACCCCAAACCATCTTGATTGGGTTCAGGTCCGGTGACTGTGGAGGCCAGGTCATCTGGCGCAGCAACCCATCACTCTCCTTCATGGTCAAATAGCCCTTACTTTCATAGTTTTCCCAATTTTTCAGCTGACTGACTGACCTTCATTTCTTAAAGTAATGATGGCCACTCGTTTTTCTTTACTTAGCTGCTTTTTTCTTGCCATAATACAAATTCTAACAGTCTATTCACTAGGACTATCAGCTGTGTATCCACCTGACTTCTCCTCAACGCCACTGATGGTCCGAACCCCATTTATAAGGCAAGAAATCCCACTTATTAAACCTGACAGGGCACACCTGTGAAGTGAAAACCATTTCAGGGGACTACCTCTTGAAGCTCATCAAGAGAATGCCAAGAGTGTACAAAGCAGTAATCAAAGCAAAAGGTGGCTACTTTGAAGAACCTAGAATATGACATATTTTCAGTTGTTTCACACTTGTTTGTTATGTATATAATTCCACATGTGTTAATTCATAGTTTTGATGCCTTCAGTGTGAATCTACAATTCTCATAGTCATGAAAATAAAGAAAACTCTTTGAATGAGAAGGTGTGTCCAAACTTTTGGTCTGTACTGTATATGGCTACAAATGTCCTCCTGGACTTGCAGCTATAGAAGAACGTTCTGCCTTTATGCCGCTTGATCCGCAAAGTTCCAATTCACTGGAATTCCACCTTGCAGAGCCCTCTCTCCTTCTGTACCAGTTTGTAACTCGTCTTGTTCATGCGTAGTAGTGATGAGCGGCAGGGGTCATATTCGAATTCGTGATATTTCGCGAATATTTTGTAGAATATTCGTCGAATATTCGCGAATTCGAATATTCGTTATATTCTACATTCTTTTTTTGACTCGAAAATTGGTAAGGTAATGATCTCGTAATATGATCATGATCGTGATCAATAGAGGCGTGGGTCAAAAATGAATATATAGCACTGTGGAATATAGTGCTATATATTAGTTTTTTGGAATATTCTTAATTTTTTTCCATCTGAAGTCATGATTCCTCCCTGCTTAAGTTGCTTGTGGGCCAATGACTCATTGGCCCACAAGCAAGAAGCAGGGAGGAATCATGTGTTCAGATGGAAAAAATGACGAATATTCGAAAAACGAATATATAGCACTATATTCAAAATATTCGCGAATTCTCGAAGTGACGATATTCGTGATTAAAATTTGTAATTCGAATGTTCGCGCTCAACACTAATGCTTAGTGCAATTGTCTGCATTATGTATGTGCACCCCTTTTCGTATGTACAGCGCTATGGAATGAATGCCGCTTTAATAAATAAATAAATAAGCAGGAGCATCTGTACGAGGCACAGCAAGGCACAGCTAGAGGACGAGGCTGAGACTCATTAAGTGACTTTTGGGGCCTCTGTATGGAGGCCACAGAGGTCATGACTAGCCCTAGCATCCAGCAAGGCAGGGGTCTGGGTCACATATTCCAGTCAAAAGATAGTTTTTATTTCACACTCCTTATTGGTGAGCCCCCCTTTTTTTCTTCAGCACAACATGCATTGCAGCTTGAGCCTTTCAAGGTGACAAGAACTATGAAGACATGGCACATGACACCCTCGGCACTCCCTGCATCATCCCCACCACCTTTGTCACCAACAAGGTCCCGGCACTCCCATCCTCTTCAACGCCTGAGCCCCAGCCCAGTACATAGGGCTCAGAGTTCAAGAGGCAAGAAGCCTTCTAGAAGAGATAAATGACCTTCAAGACAAGCACAAGAAGGGAGACAACAGAGAACTTCTCCTCCTCTCTTCCACATCAGGTCTAGTACCCCCCCCCCCCCTCCACCAGTCCCCAAGGGATGGTGAGAGTTTTTGACTAGTTGCAGACATTCTTCACACTTATAGAGCCCAGCAGACAGAGCCTGCTCCTCACAGCAAACATCCTCCATCACAGGTCACTCCCCCCCCCCCCCCGCCCAGAGCTTTCCTCTTGTGGCCAGCGTTCACATGTGCAGGGTCGCACACCAGCCAGCCCACGGCTGTCCAGATGCTTCCCCACCTCCTGCAAACTGTGCCCTCGTGCACAGTCCTGTCCTCATTAACCCAAGCACTGCCAGCAATAGACCTGGGGCAGCAGCCTCTTCTATTGAAGTCCTGCCCCAAGGGACAGAAGTGGGGCTGACAGATGTCACACATGTCACCAGTCCCCTCTGTATACTGATCCCCATGTTAGCCCATCACATGTGCATCTCAGCACTGTTAACAGTATGTCCCCTGAGTCTGTGAGCCTTGAGGCTACACCTTCAAAACCACTATCCCTCCACCTGTATCATCAGCAAGAGGATCAACCACAGATGGCTCCCGCTGTCGCAGCTCTTCTCCCCACCGCTCCCCTAGACATCAACCTCATCTTTACTCACCAGTGTCCAGCCTCCGCAGCAACGCTTCATTTTCTTACCATTCCGTATAACAGCGGCTATCAGCTCATTTGCTGGAGCCTTCCCCAGAATCTCGCTGCCATGGCAAGGGACATCACAGACATCCCGACTGCAGTTCAGCAGGTATTCCTCCAGCAGGCTATGGTCCAGACTCCAGAGCGTCCACTAGGTGAGTGCAACTGGGACTCGGCGTGGAGGGGACTGTTACCAATAGTACACCGAACATTATACACATTCTCACACACTTAATTCATAACTACCACCCCTTCTGGTAATTCCAACTCTTCATTTGCTACCCAGGTGCAAGAGCAGTTGGCAGACAGGGAGCCAGTCTTCCACTACTTCAGGGACCCCCTGCTTGTTCAGTGTCGCCCCTGAGCTGGCACCTGACTGACAAAGTAAAACATAAAAATCTGGGCCCAACAGTATGTAGATGTTTCTTCTCTAGTCCCACCATTTAAACATTGAGGTGACTCAGAGGTAGACACAGCTCGCCGACCGATCTTTTCCCGACAATGTGAATTCAGCCAAAGATCATCCAGAGGTGGTCGAAAAAAAAAATTGCTATTGGAAATTGATCAGGGTAGAATGGCGGGAACTTTTTTGGATCCCTCCTTCCATAACCTCAGAGTACCCCCATTGGGCATTGTCCTGAAAAAAGAACCCAAAAAGTTCTGTCTTATACACCACTTATCTTTCCCAAAAGGGACATCAGTTAATGATGGCATAGATAAAGATGAGTCAACAGTTTATTACGCTTCCTTCACTACGGCGCTACTCCTATTGAGGCAAGCTGGTCAAGGAGCATTGATGGCAAAATCGGTCATTGAATCGGCTTTCTGTCTCGTGCTGGTTCACCATGAATGATACACCTCCTAGGTTGTTTTTTTCCAGGGACACTACTTCTAGGATATGAGCCTACCAATGGGGTGCTCCATATCCTCTTGCTACTTTGAAATATTTAGCTCTTTCTTACAGTGGGTGGTATCTGAGGAGTCAGGATGCCCATCTTTACCTCATTATTTAGACGATTTTCATTTCATAGGCCCAGCAGGTACAGATGTAACGTTACATTTGTAAAACACCTTCCTTCGCATTCTCAGTTATTTTGGGGTCCCCATTGCTGAAGAAAAAACAGAGGGTCCACTATCTGTCCTATGTTTTTAGGCATCACAATTTATTGCAGATAGGATGGTATTCCGTTACCCCAGCAAAAATTGGCCAACTTAAAAGGCCTCCTGTCCCAAGTCCTGTCTTCCAAAATGGCTACCCTTAGACGGGTTCAGTCTCAACTAGGGCATCTCACATTTGCCAGCAGGGTTCTTCCTATGGGCAGAGCATTTTGCCGCCGGCTTTCTGTCAGAATTTAATGGCTCCTCTTGCTGGCAGAAGCCTGACATTTTGAACTCTTTACAGATTCAGCGGGCAGCATGGACATGGGGTGCTACTTTCAGGGTAAATGGTTCGTTACAGCATGGCCACAGTCGTGGGAAGGGTCACTGTTGCCCCATAAACTGACATGTCTGGAGCTCTATCCCATAGTTAGAGCAGTCAAGGTTTGGGGAGAGGAGATGTGTAATAGATGCAGCGTATTCTGGACAGACAATATTAGCATGGTATACGTCCTGAATAGGTCTACCTCATCCTCTCTCCCAGTCCTCGCCCTACGGTGTCATTTTGTCCTTCATTGCCTAGAGTTAAATCTCTGGTTGAAGGCAAAACAAGTTCTCGGGGTACCCAATGATATAGCAGACTCTCTGTCCCACTTCCAGATGACCAAGTTTCACAGTCTGGCTCCACAAACGGAGCAGTCAGTAACTGCAGTGCCACCCTGCTAATGGGACGTTGTTTCAGAGAATTGTTGAACCTGGTGAAGCAATCCATAGCTCTACCTTCTGATCCTATTACAGCACCTGGCTCCAATGGGTCGATGTCACAAGCAAGGGATGGGGGATAGGGGATCATCATAGCAGAGTCATCGCCACTCTATCTCTATTAGAGGCCATCTCAAGGATCCTCTAGCGTGGCAGCCGCTAAGACTCTATCCGCACTAGCTTACCTGTGTCAATTAATGGAATGGGAGGGAGTGCATTTCCATTTCCTGGTTAAGAAAATTTCCCCTGCAATTTTGAAACAGCTACTACTGGCTCTTCCAGGTGTGTGTCCTGATTCTTTCAAAACATTCCCTTTCCGTTCAGCATTTACCTTTTACTTTTTGGCGCTTTTTGTATTAGCGAATTAATATCACAACAGACCAACTTACAAGGTGGTCTACAAAAAGATGATGTCCTTCTATTTCCAGATTCCATTCTTGCTTGGCTGCCAAAATCCAAAACGGATCAGCAGGGAAATGGCTGTATTGTCCTGTTGTACGTTGTGCGCTCAACTCTTTTGTTATATCGATTCCGCCACATTCGGATAGAAGCTGCCACCACGGCTTTTCTATACAGTTTGTCTGAAGTAGAGATAAAAAATATATATATAGGTGGTGGGAAACCTAACGGATACAAATACTATGTTCGTCCCAACCTTTTGTAATTTCAGGAACACATTCTTTTGTGTACTGGCCAGCAAACGAGCAACCGTGAGTCCTCCCGACTGCAACTTAGGATTTTCTCTGTCGTAGGTACAGTTCAGATAGAGGGTCACCACGGGGCTTCATTGGTCCCAGATTTATTTAGAAGTAGCTCACATATGGAATCTCTGCCATTATCCCATTATTCTCATTATACATGCCTGGGGAATGACCTGGGCTCTCAAAAGAATGTCCAAATGATACACACTAAAAAAAGCTGATTTAGCCAGATGTTGTGCCCTAGTCAACGGTGTTTCACTGGTTTGGTCAGAAATAGTTTCCAGATCTTCCTGGTCTGTGACTAATTACTATTCCACCATTGAGAGGTGCTGTAAAAAATGACAGTCTCAGCATTTATCCGCCGCATAGGCATTTTTTTCCATTAGACATGTAGTATACTACTACAGAGGGATCTGGATAGATTGGAGGCTTGGACAGATAAGTGGCAGATGAGGTTTAACACTGACAAATGTAAAGTTATGCACATGGGAAGGAATAATGCAAGTCATCCGTACATACTAAATGGTAAAATACTCGGTAACACTGACATGGAAAAGGATCTAGGAATTTTAATAAACAGCAAACTAAGCTGCAAAAAACTGTGTCAGGCAGCTGCTGCCAAGGCCAATAAGATAATGGGTTGCATCAGAAGGGGCATAGATGCCGTGATGAGAACATATTCCTACTACTTTACAAATCATTAGTCAGACCACACATGGAGTACTGTGTACAGTTCTGGGCTCCAGTGAACAAGGCAGACATAGCAGAGCTGGAGAGGGTCCAGAGGAGGGCAACTAAAGTAATAACTGGAATGGGGCAACTACAGTACCCTGAAAGATTATCAAAATTAGGGTTATTCACGTTAGAAAAAAGACGACTGAGGGGAGATCTAATTAATATGTATAAATATATCAGGGGTCAGTACAGAGATCTCTCCCATCATCTATTTATCCCCAGGACTGTGACGAGGGGACATCCTCTGCGTCTGGAGGAAAGAAGGTTTGTACACAAACATAGAAAAGGATTCATTACGGTAAGAGCAGTGAGACTATGGAACTCTCTGCCTGAGGAGGTGGTGATGGTGAGTACAATAAAGGAATTCAAGAGGGGCCTGGATGTATTTCTGGAGTGTAATAATATTACAGGCTATAGCTACTAGAGAGGGGTCGATGATCCAGGGAGTTATTCTGATTGCCTGATTGGAGTCGGGAGGAATTTTTTATTGCCCTAAAGTGGGGAAAATTGGCTTCTACCTCACAGGTTTTTTTTTTCCTTCCTCTGGATCAACTTGCAGGATAACAGGCCGAACTGGATGGACAAATGTCTTTTTTCGGCCTTATGTACTATGTTACTATGTTACATAGGGAGATTGAGAGTGGTGTTAATTCCCTTAAAAGACAGGATGGTGTCCATTTAAACCCAATAGGCCTAGATATATGGAATATGGATTTTCAGAATGGGATTGACTGGGTTCTAGCCTCGTGAGGCCGTCTTTCAGGTTAGGTTTAACCTTCAAGACGTTGGTGGGGTTGTGAGGCCAGAACTTGTGGAGTTTGGGGAGTTAATACTGAAACGTGGTACCCCACGGGTTCATCTCTCGGTTGGATACTCTTGGAAGTTGGCTTATAATATCGTGTTATGTGTTGTTATTGTTCAATAAAGCTGTGGCCAGTTTAAATCCCACATGGCGTATCCGCTTGTTTTTTTTCAGTTGCGCCACAGCTTTAGTAAAACCTAGTAAGTTTAATAAGTATTGCGTGTGCTATTGCCTATATGTGATGCACCCAATTTGGCGGTCATGGCAGGCACACTGATGATGATGATGATAATGACAGCAGAGTGGGATGGAGACTAAACAATTGGATTCTCAGCAATCATGCTACATGCTTCATTGCTTACATGCTTCACCAAGAACATACTGCAGACATCTACTCAAGTAGCAGTGTCCAAAAGTCGATGTGTCAGTGTGTACTGCTGCCATTTGGTGATTTATCAGTGCCTCCAGTGATAGTTTTTTTTACCAGAAAATCTTTACAGTTACACACAGTGATAAAGTAAAGTTTATAGATTTTTGATTATATAAATTAGCATGTTTGTGTTCTGTCCGAGGAGCTCTGATGTTGCTATGCTGATGTTATAGATGTGTATTGTAAACGAGGAATGTATGGAATATGTGCTGTGTATGTTTCCTTTGTGAAGGAGAATTTAAGTACTTAAAGTTTTCTAATACATGCCACATGTTGGTAATGATATCCTTTGAATTGGGTTAAAGAAAATCCACATGGTAAAAGATGTTGCAAAACTAAAGGTTTTATGGGTTTTGTTTTATAGCTCTACTTAAAAGACGTCAAGAAAGCCTGGATGTTTTTGTCAATTTACTTTTCCCCAAATGTTTAACTTGGTGGGGACTGGGACTTATCTGTTTTTCACGAGTGAAGAAAGACATAAGACAGCATACAATTTTGATTCTGTGCTGGAAACGTTTCCGTTAAATTTAGAGAATGTTTTTAAGGGGAAAATGATGACGCATATATATATTTTTTAGTTTTTATTGGAGCTGCAGTGCATATTTGTTACACGTTGTATGCTAAGACATCTAGTTGGAACTGGTCAGAAAGGAAAAGTTGCTTTGAGTCTGCAGAAGATTTTCTGCATTTTGATAGGAGGTTGGGTTACCAGACTATTTGAAGGTTCATGATTGTTTAGTCATACAAACTGTGGAGCAAGTACATTTAGATTCAATTGATAACTGTATCAAATATACAGTTTTTTCTTCTTCTTATAGATGGTTTAGATGGTTCCAGATATCACCAGCTCAGAGCCCACAAGACAGGATATGCTGTCAGTGCCTAAAATGATGTTGTCAAGTAAGCACCACTTCCTCCAGCAATATCAGTGCACATTATGGTCCAATCTGGAGGAGTGGATGTTTTGTTGGATCCATGTCAAACCCATTATGAATGCTGAGTGTGTGTGAGAGTTGTTCAATACCCTGATGCTATCCTGAGGAAAGAGGCAATAGGTTGGTAGATTAAGCTGCTCGAACTGCAGACCTCCTGACGTTACCTGAAGCCAACTTAAGGTGTATGTGATTCAGCCAGTCCAGAGCCAGAAGACCTCCAAAGTAAAAGCAATGCGTGAAGACAAGCTCTGGAGGGTAGGAAAAATGGTGCCTTTTCAAGGGCACTCTGCCCATGGGTTGATCAATGAGTCTAGAGAAAATGTTGTGGGAACCCCAGGGTTCAACAACGCTGCCACCAGGTTTGTCTAAGGTTACATGATATGTGCCTGTAATAATGTTGGGAGAACCGTGAAAGTTCCTGGAAGGCATATGCCCAGGCCATCTTACCCATTTCAGATACTGCAGATGGGCTACATTTAGTTACCAAAGGAAGGTCAGTATGAATATGTTATTTTCTCTTTTTAGGAAATGCCTGGCCTGTAGTAAAAGCAAGAGTAAAAGAAGATGTTGGCTGAGGTAGTAAGAAGATGTAGGGTCTGGTCCTAGAAACTGTTTAAGGCAATAGGGGAACTTCTTTCACTGGAGAAGTGGCCCCAGTAGTCATGGAATAACTGAGTGTAGACCAAGCCTTCTCCCCCCCACCCCCCAATCCTTAAAGTGTTGGAAAGGTAGAATTTGTTTGTAAACATCATAAGAACACCTCTTTGCCACCCTCTGAGATGCTCATTGGCCAGGTTCTTAGGACAGGTCTTTACTTTCCCCAACAACCCTAATTATTGTATTTTCATGGTACTGCCTATGTGGGAGCTCTTACAAATTAGTTGACTATTGAACACAAACATGTGTGTGATTCCCTTCCAGATCTAGACTCAAAGTCTAGTACCTAGTTCCTCAAACATGGTGATTGGTCATATGTTAAGAGGCACAAGGAAAAGTCTGCATCCCAGATTTGATGGTATAATATATTTGATGCTTTTAACATATGATATTTGCAGAGTAATGAGGGAGATTACAGAATTAGCAAATAATCCACACTATGAGAGGGTCAGCAAAGGTGGTCTGGTCCCACTTGGATGTTGTTTCATCAGGATTAAATCATTGGGTAGAGTTTGGGCATTATGTTCATTATGTTGTAAGTTGTGTCCCCAATTTCATTAATAGTGTCTTAAACAGACCCAATGCTGACTGGCTATGCTATAGTATACTGAAAGAAGTACTGGTGGCAGCCTACTTAAAGGGGTTGTCCAAGTTATATTTATTGATGACCTATCCTCAGGATAGGTCATCAATATCAGATCGGCTGGGGTCCGACACCCCCGCTGATCAGCTGTTTGAAGAGAAGGCGCGCGCCGTGCCAGCGCTGCCTCCTCTTCATTGTTTACCTGATCGCCGTTGCATCTTCAGAAGTGAGCAGGTGTAATTACACCCAAGCCGTCCTATTCATTTCAATGGTACGGATCACTCCTATACAAGTGTATACACTTGTATAGGAGCAAACTGTACCATTGAAATGAATGGGGCGGCTTGGGTGTAATTACACCTGCTCACTTCTGAAGATGCAACGGCGATCAGGTAAACAATGAAGAGGAGGCAGCGCTGGCACGGCGCGCGCCTTCTCTTCAAACAGCTGATCGGCGGGGTGTCGGACCCCAGCCGATCTGATATTGATGACCTATCCTGAGGATAGGTCATCAATAAATATAACTTGGACAACCCCTTTAACTGGAGTGTTAAACAGTCAGGAAATGTCTTTCACCATAATGTGTATATAGTATGTTTTACAAATGCATATAGATGGCTGCCACCTCACCACCCAGGAGTCTGCGCTCTAGCTAATCATCCAAGGGGCTTGAGTCTGAGAACAAAAAGGTGTTTCATTACAGCAGGTACCGAAACAGATTTTGCTGGGAAAGAGAAAAAAAGAAGGCCAAATATTTGGTGCACATGCCGTGGGATGTTGATGAGGATGGTATGGTTTGGGTGGTTGCTGATATGGAACATGCTAAGGGGTTAAAGGAAAATTATAGAGCCGCTAATTCTAAGGAAGAATGGCCTCCCGACTAAGCTACTTTGCCGTGTTGGTTAAACGCAGTTAATGGGTTTAGTGATATAAAATAGTGGGTTGGTCATTGATGTTATTGTTATAAAAGGATTGAGATAATTGTGGCAATTCTAAAAGTATCATTTCGGATTAAATTGGTAGTAAGGCCATCAAGATGAAGATGTTATCATCACAAAACTACTGTATACTGAATGTGAATTATGGAGAAGCTACATGAGAGCAATATATACCTATGCGTCCTACAAGCACTAAGTCTGATGATTCAGATGATCCAACTGAGAATTATGGAAGCCTAGACATGATGACTTTGGATAGATTAAGCTGCACGAGCTGCAGACCTCCTGCCGTTACCTGAAGCCAACTTAAGGTTTATGTGATTCAACCAGCCCAGAGCGAGAAGACCTCCAAAGTAAAAGCAATGAGTGAAGACAAGCTCTGGAGGATAGATAAAATAGTGCCTTTTCGAGGGCTGTTGATGAACTCAGCACATGGGTAGATCAATGTGTCTAGAGAAAATGTGGTGGAAACCCCAGGGTTGTCTAAGATTACATTATATGGGCCTGCAATAATGTTGGGAGAACTGTGAGAGTTCCAGGAAGGCATATGCCCAGGCCATCTTACCCATTTCAGAGACTGCAGATGGCCTACATGGGTTACCCAAGGAAGGGCAGTATGAATATGTTCTTTTCTCTTTTCAGGAAATGCCTTGCCTGTAGTAAAAGCAAGAGTAAAAGAAGATACTGACTGAGGTAGTAAGTAGATGTGGGGTTTGGTCCTAGAAACTGTTTAAGGCAGTAGGGGAACTTATTTTACTGGAGAAGTGGCTCCAGTAGTCATGGAAGAACTGAGTGTAGAGCAAGCCTTCTCCCCCCCCCCCCATCCTTATTAAGCTTGCTGACATTAGTGATGTGCTAATGTCAGCTGAACATAACTGTATTAGTGACATGTCCCTGCGTGGCGCAGTTATTAATAAATAAGTACTTTTATAATATGCAAACGAGCCTCTAGGAGCAGGGGGGGGGGGGGGGGGGCGTTGCTCCTGCCCCTGCCCCTAGAGGCTCCGTTCTCTCACCTCTTGACACGCCCTGCTAAAGTTGATTGACAGGACCAGGCATCGTTGGTCTCCTCCAGCCCTGTAAATCCCGCGCCTGCGCAGTCCCGTTTAGTATTCGGCGCAGGTGCAGTGAGTGAAGGATGCTCGCCTGCTGCCAGCTGTCTTCACTTCTGGGGAGCACTGTGACGTATTCGGCGCAGGCGCAGCGAGCGTCCCTCACTCACTGCGCCTGCGCCGAATACTAAACGGGACGGCGCAGCCGCGGGATTTACAGGGCTGGAGGAGACCAACGATGCCTGGTCCTGTCAATCGATAGCGAATTTTTATAGCCAATTGCACATTTTTATCGCGGATGTCGCCACTTCGAGAATTCATGAATATTTAGAATATAGTGCTATGTATTCGTTATATTGAATATTCTGCATTTTATTTCCATCTGAACACGTTTCCTCTCTGCTTCTTGCTTGTGGGCCAATGAGAAGGAAGCAAGTCAAGTTCACAAAAATTCTTAGTGCACCAATCAGTAATCTGTAGTCAGACCTGCTAAAATGTGAAGTTGCACCTAGTGCGATTAAAATATTCTAATCACTGCCGATTAGCGCAATCGCGAATATATTGGAGATATATATCCAGGGACTCTTTTTTTTGTTGTTGCAGTATTCCGAGTGATGTCTGTATGTGCACAGTTATTTTTCCATACCATTATGCTTCTGATCGGTTGCTTTAATAACTACTTGAGATATTAAAATTGATGGCTAATGGGGGGTTGGTTAGACCCACAATGTACAACTAATAAAATTGGCTCTACGGGTGTTGCCCGGCAGAGAATCCTTTAACCAGCAAAGTGTCTGGGTCTTTGATTCTTAGGTCGACCACATGGCCCTGGCACATGGGGAAAATGTATTAACCAATTTGAATCCCACAGACAAGCGAGGTGTAGTCCCATAGTTTGGGACTTGTCCTACATTGCAGTGACAGTTACTATCAAGTGATGACTACTGGATAGTCATGCTTTTAGACCCTCCCTATAAAACCAAAATAGGGGAGTGTTTTCCTGTTTCTGAATGTAAGACGAAGCTCGTATATTACCAGGATACGGTCTGAGCTCAGCCTGCTGCAGCTGTCGTTGAGCAGGTGCCTGCCGGCTGCCTGTACGGCTATTCATTGCAATAACAAGTTTCCTGTTTGTATAGACACTGGAGACATCTAAAAAAGGAATACATTTTGGAACATTTTTTTTATTAAAAAAAAACAGACGGCACAGTGTTATTAAACAGGCTGTTTGTTACTCTCACTCTGACATTACTAATGCTGAGTTGGTGTTAAAGAGATTAGGCAGTGTGCTAGGTCTCCTAAAAGAGTCCAGCTGTATGTAAAGATTTATATTCAATGTTCCATGGAAAAATAATATGCAAAGAGGTATCTCCCAAGGAAAGAGAGCCATCTCACTAGCGCCACCTTCTGGAAGCAGCTCCCATTAAGCCTTGGGACACGATAATTAAAAATAGCCAAACCAATTATGCATCCATAGATGTTTTGGGGTGTTGTCTCTCATCAGTGCTGAGTAGGATTCCTTGGATGCAGCTTGGACAATGTTCTAGGTCTCCATAAAATAAATAGGTGTCTATGAAGACTTATAGGCAATGCTCCATGGGTCCTCTTTCCTTAGGAGATACCATCTCGCTAGCAATACTTTGTGGAAGTGGCTCCCTATGAGTCAAAATACGACAAGGGAAAAAGGGATGGTTCTCTTTCCTTAAGGAGTTTGACAGGGGTTGGATACAGTCCTAGGAGACCCCAGTGTGTCATACATGACTTTTCAGTGGGATACTTTATATTCAGTCAAATTTATTCAGACCACAAATGAATCTGATGTTCGTTATTTTCAAATTAGACGTGAAACTAATTTTGGGAAATTCATTCATTACCAATGTATTTTTATTTGTTTGTGTATATTGTTTTTTAAGCACTTGGTTTGGTGCTTCTAGGGGGAAATTTAGTCCAATACAGAAAACATTGAAAACATAGAGCGCACATCCAATGCTCTGCATTTGCAGTACCCCAGAATAAGGGAGTATCTGCAAATTGTTTCTTTATGTGATGTAATGTTATGTTCTGTAGAGCTTTGCCTCCAACGCCACCAGATGTAAGGTACGTAGCTGTCCTATAAGTCACTTAAACAGGCCTTCAGACATGTCTTGGATAATAAATAAGCCAGCACCCAGTTAAGTCAGTACTATTTGCTCTGCACTGATAAGGGGCAATCACCCCGAAATAGCTGTCTGCAGATGAGGTGCTGGCTTATTTAATATTCGAGTCATATCTCAAGGCCTATTTAAAGGGTTGAACATTGACTTATATGAAAGCTACCTTACATCTGGTGACATTGGAGGGAGACTTGCTAAGAGGTCATTTGCATCCTTTTCTTCCCAGAATTCCAGAGGAACCTGTATGTCCTATGAGTCTCCTCATGCCGCTCAGGGTGCTCTCTCTGTAACAAGAGATAGTATTCCCCAAGGTAAGCTATGTTTGCACCCATCATGGCTATGTATCGATGGAACAGCCAAAGTTAACAATCCTGGCTTAACCCTTGTAGAAGGTTCTATGTGGGCTGCTCCCACCCCTAACCAGGAGTCTAGTTTTAGCAGTGAAGGAGAGAAGAAGCAAAGTCCTTGTGCTCCACTCCTTAGTACGAGACCTCACACTACAGAGGCTCACAGATCTCTGCATCATCTTCAGACAGAGATAGAAAGACAAAGTGGAGAAAGTAAGGTAACCTGCTACTTCAACCATTCAGACTTTGCTGCTGTGAGGGATACTGTTAAGACACCTTTCACACCTGGATCTGGCCAGTCATATCAAAAAAAGCCCTATATGCCTCAGTAGACATTACAGCTACACTTATAAAAGTAGTATTGCCCACCATAAATTCTGGAGGAAGAGACTTGGGACAGAGAGGGAAGAGGGCCAGAACTCCCATCCTTACCTAAATCCATACATCGCTATCAGGGAGAAATTGCACTATGTATAGTTGAAACTGTGTTTTGCTATCATTGGTAGTGTTGATCACGAATATTCGAATTGCAAATTTTTATCGCGAATATCGGCACTTGGGAATATTTAGAGAATTTGGGAATATTTAGAATATAGTGATATATATTCGTAATTTCGAATATTCGAATTTTTTTTTAATCAGTACACATGATCGGAGGGATCATGTGTACTGATTAAAAAAAAATCTCAAATATTCGAAATTACAAATATATATCACTATATTCTAAATATTCGTGAATTCTCGAAGTGCCGATATTCGCAATAAAAATTTGCTTCTAGCTTGTGGGCCAATGAGAAGGCTGCAATATGTTTGACTTTAGGAGTAGTGTTGATTGCGAATTTTCGTAATGCAAATTTTTAATCGCAAATTTTTCAATTGCCGACTTCCGCAATCAAGAAAATAATGACTGGAGATAACGCATTCTCGAATTCGCAAATATATGGCGAATATTTGGCCAAATATTCGCTAAATATCACGAATTCGAATATTGCCCCTGCCGCTCATCACTAATCATTGGATGCACTACAACTCCTATTTTTTATTTCAGTAAAGAGATGTTTATTTTACTATGTCTGGCCTGGTTACCGCCTCCTACAGTACACCATGTGTTGGCCATTGCACTCTACACGCCCTACTGTACTTTGCTCCCATACAAGGACCTAACATCAAGGGCACCCCGACTACTATCAGGCAGGAGACCCAACATCAGGGTGTGCCCGAGGGAACAAAGGGTGAAGCCTTCTTTCACTGCACCAGGCCTAGGGAGCATACTTACACGACACATACATACACACATACATACACATTACACACACATACATACGTATGTACACCACACACAGAAGTACACACACTAGACACACTCTAACGACATGTAGTAACGGATTGCTCTGCACTGTAAATAGGGTCCTGGCAGTGGCGGGGATAGCATTCCTTACTAAAATTACTTTCCAGGGTTTCTAAATTCATTCCACTCTCCACTTAACATGAACAAGGGGGAGCAGCACTAAGAGTTAACTAGTAAGAAACTCTGCAGAACCGAGAGCATCCTAATGTGTCAGATTTTCCTAGAATTTCTGCCAACACATAGACAAAAATGGAGCGGAGATCTTTCTTTTTTTCTTAGGTAGCAGAACTTTATAGCTGCAAGGATCCAAGAACAGTTACATTTCAGAAATGTGCCTAAAACTAGCATAGAAGTTAATGTAATCGGGGGTCTTTAAAATAAATACAGATTTTTTTTGTTGTTGTTAGTATTTTATGAAGTAAATTAAAACATATTGCTTTGTTTTTTTCCATATAGCTTTTCTTCCAAGCTGTTAATTAGAAACAAACTTTTCCTCAAAAGCAACTTTATCGCTACAGCATGTGCAGGAAGCTAAAAGCAAATGGATTTATATGAAATCGGTAATAAAATGTCATTTATATTTAGATTGCACATTTTATTTTTACTACCATGTTTCTTTTTTAAATTAGGGATAAACAAATATAAAAATTTCAAACGGTAACTTGTAGAAAGAAGAACTTACTTGTAGCTACCAGGCTGGACAGGATGAGGGACAGCAGGAGCACAGTGTTGTCCATGATTCCAGAAGGATTATATGAGAACAACTGCAAGACCTACAGCAGAAGACTGTTTTTTTTTTTTTTTCTAAAGCCAGGGCGTTGGTTTTCCAAAATGACTCTGTGCATGCGTGTAAGTCTTCTTACAATCAAAAGAGGAAATCAAAGAAATACAAGTAGTTTAATGTTTTTCATGCACAGAGATGACTAGGTCCTTTTCCATGTCAGTGTTACCCAGTGTTTTACCATTTAGTATGTACTGGTGACTTGCATTATTACTAGAGATGTCGCGAACATAAAATTTTCCGTTTGCGAACGGCGAACGCGAATTTCCGCAAATGTTCGCGAACGGGCGAACCGCCATAGACTTCAATAGACAGGCGAATTTTAAAACCCACAGGGACTCTTTCTGGCCACAACAGTGATGGAAAAGTTGTTTCAAGGGGACTAACACCTGGACTGTGGCATGCCGGAGGGGGATCCATGGCAAAACTCCCATGGAAAATTACGTAGTTGACGCAGCGTGTGGTAAGTTGAATTCGCAATGCGATTACAACTTAGATCTGAGATCCTAATGGTTGTATTGCTAGAATTGACGAATATAACGGATATAGCACTATATTCTCAATCTTCGTTATATTCTAGCAATACAACCATTAGGAACCCAGCTCTAAGTTGAATTCACAATGTGATTAATATAACCTGTATTAATCGCATTGCGATTACAACTTAGGTCTGAGTTCATAAATGGTTGTATTGGTCGCGTCGTCACGTGGTAAAGGGGGACGGGGGGGGTGACTCACTGCAGCCTGGTGAGCGGTGGGGCGCCGCGGCAGCTGCCCTGCAGGAGTCTCTGGTGCCGGGAGGAGGAGGTAGGTAGAGCGGCTCTGACTTTATAGAGCAAATTATTTTCATAATACCCCAATAATAATAAGTTAATAACCTAACCCCATTCATAAATTACTGGTAGATTATTATAGAGACGGCCCCAGGCCAGGAGACATAAGGGGTTGGGTTGAACTGTGGGCTGGGGCCACCGGCCACATTTACTAATCTTTGCTCAGGGGGGCCCTCATAAATATAGACCCACATGATGTGGACTGGTCATTTTTACTAAGGAATATAGTTTAAACGTTTATGTGCAAAAGAGAAAATAAGAAGTCAGCTCCAATCAGATATCTGCACGTAGACCAAGACTCTGGGTCTATGCAGATATCTGATTGGAGCTGACTTAGTGACTTCTTTTTTTCTCTCTTTATCTCTTTGTTATGGCTTCGGGGGGGGAGGGGGGCAGGGGTGACACCATTTTCTACCGCACCGGGTGACACCAGCCATAGCAACGCCACTGTAACCATTAGGAACCCAGCTCTAAGTTGAATTCGCAATGCGATTAATATAACTAGGGATGAGGGAACCCGAACTGTACAGTTCGGGTTCGTACCGAATTTTGGGGTGTCCGTGACACGGACCCGAACCCGAACATTTTCGTAAAAGTCCGGGTTCGGGTTCGGTGTTCGGCGCTTTCTTGGCGCTTTTTGAAAGGCTGCAAAGCAGCCAATCAACAAGCATCAAACTACTTGCCCCAAGAGGCCATCACAGCCATGCCTACTATTGGCATGCCTGTGATTGGCCAGTGCAGCATTTGACCCAGCCTCTATATAAGCTTGGGTCACTTAGCGCTGCACGTCACTCTGCTGATACAAGTGTAGGGAGAGGATGCTGCTGAGACGTTAGGGCGAGATTAGGCAGATTAACTCCTCCAAAAGACTTAATTCAGTGATCGATCTCCAGCTGTGGATCATTGAAGTGCTGATATTGAATTGCTCACTGTTTTTAGGCTGCCCAGAGCGTTTTTATATCACTTTTTTCTGGGGTGATCGGCGGCCATTTTGTGGCTTGTGGTGCGCCAGCACAAGCTATCACCAAGTGTATTTAACCATCAACAGTCTGGTTATTTTTTGGCCATATACTACATCAGGTGCAGGCTGAGCCTGTGTCACCCAAGTGCATTTAACCATCAACAGTCTGGTTATTTTTTGCTATATCCTACATCAGGTGCAGGCTGAGCCTGTGTCACCCAAGTGCATTTAACCATCAACAGTCTGGTTATTTTTTGGCCATATACTACATCAGGGGCAAGTTGAGCCTGTCACCCAGCGCCTAAAAAATAGGCCTGACATTTCTATTCCTCCAAATCAGTACAGTTTTAGCTGGTCAAGTTATTTTTAGTGACCGTAAAAGCACAGTTTTTGTTCTGGGTTGAAAAACTATTCCCAAATTTGCCATTCTCATAAATAAGTAGTTTCTGCTATATCAGGCCTACTTTAAATCTATCCCAAAAAGGATATCTTAGATTCAAGGTGCTGATAGTGTCATTCTGAAAAACTTAACACACACGCTACCGTGCAGATACAAGTCTAATTCTGTGATTAAAGGTATATCTGTCACACAGCGCGTAAAAAATAGGCCTCACATTTATATTCAACCAAATCTGTCATTACTTGTGTGCCTGTATTAGTGTAATACGGTACCTAAATAGATAGCCAGATAGTGTTAGGTGTCTGTAAAAAAAGGCCTGAATTTTAATTCAATACATTGGCCCGAATAATATTTTTCTTATTGTGGTGAACGGTAACAATGAGGAAAACAACTAGTAAGGGACGCGGACGTGGACATGGTCGTGGTGGTGTTAGTGGACCCTCTGGTGCTGGGAGAGGACGTGGCCGTTCTGCCACAGCCACACGTCCTAGTGTACCATCTACCTCAGGTCCCAGTAGCCGCCAGAATTTACAGGGATATTTGGTGGGGCCCAATGCCGTTCTAAGGATGGTAAGGCCTGAGCAGGTACAGGCATTAGTCAATTGGGTGGCCGACAGTGCATCCAGCACGTTCACATTATCTCCCACCCAGTCTTCTGCAGAAAGCGCACAGATGGCGCATGAAAACCAAGCCCATCAGTCTGTCACATCACCACCATGCATATCAGGGAAACTGTCTGAGCCTCAAGTTATGCAGCAGTCTCTTATGCTGTTTGAAGACTCTGCTGCCAGGGTTTCCCAAGGGCATCCACTTAGCCCTTCCCCAGGGGTGAAAGACATAGCATGCACTGACGCACAACCACTTATGTTTCCTGATGATGAGGACATGGGAATACCACCTCAGCACGTCTCTGATGATGACGAAACACAGGTGCCAACTGCTGCGTCTTTCTGCAGTGTGCAGACTGAACAGGAGGTCAGGGATCAAGACTGGGTGGAAGACGATGCAGGGGACGATGAGGTCCTAGACCCCACATGGAATGAAGGTCGTGCCACTGACTTTTACAGTTCGGAGGAAAAGGCAGTGGTGAGACCGAGCCAACAGCGTAGCAAAAGACAAAGAGGGAGCAGTGGGCAAAATCAGAACACCCGCCGCCAAGAGACTCCGCCTGCTACTGACCGCCGCCATCTGGGACCGAGCACCCCAAAGGCAGCTTCAAGGAGTTCCCTGGCATGGCACTTCTTTAAACAATGTGCTGACGACAAGACCCGAGTGGTTTGCACGCTGTGCTATCAGAGCCTGAAGCGAGGCATTAACGTTCTGAACCTTAGCACAACCTGCATGACCAAGCACCTGCATGCAAAGCATGAACTGCAGTGGAGTAAACACCTTAAAAACAAAGAAGTCACTCAGGCTCCCCCTGCTACCTCTTCTGCTGCTGCCGCCTCGGCCTCTTCTGCTGCTGCAGCCTCGGCCTCTTCCTCCACCTCTGGAGGAACGTTGGCACCTGCCGCCCAGCAAACATGGGATGTACCACCAACACCACCACCTGCGTCACCAAGCATCTCAACCATGTCACACGGCAGCGTTCAGCTCTCCATCTCACAAACATTTGAGAGAAAGCGAAAATTCCCACCTAGCCGCCCTCGATCCATGGCCCTGAATGCCAGCATTTCTAAACTACTGGCCTATGAAATGCTGTCATTTAGGCTGGTGGACACAGACAGCTTCAAACAGCTTATGTCACTTGCTGTCCCACAGTATGTTGTTCCCAGCCGGCACTACTTCTCCAAGAGAGCCGTGCCTTCCCTGCACAACCAAGTATCCGATAAAATCAAGTGTGCACTGCGCAACGCCATATGTGGCAAGGTCCACCTAACCACAGATACGTGGACCAGTAAGCACGGCCAGGGACGCTATATCTCCCTAACTGGGTAAATGTAGTGGCGGCTGGGCCCCAGGCGGAGAGCTATTTGGCGCACGTCCTTCCGCCGCCAAGGATCGCAGGGCAACATTCTTTGCCTCCTGTCTCCTCCTCCTCCTACTCAGCTTCCTCCTCCTCTTCTTCCACCTGCTCATCCAGTCAGCCACACACCTTCACCACCAACTTCAGCACAGCCCGGGGCAAACGTCAGCAGGCCGTTCTGAAACTCATATGTTTGGGGGACAGGCCCCACACCGCACAGGAGTTGTGGCGGGGTATAGAACAACAGACCGACGAGTGGTTGCTGCCGGTGAGCCTCAAGCCCGGCCTGGTGGTGTGCGATAATGGGCGAAATCTCGTTGCAGCTCTGGGACTAGCCGGTTTGACGCACATCCCTTGCCTGGCGCATGTGCTGAATTTGGTGGTGCAGAAGTTCATTCGCAACTACCCCGACATGTCAGAGCTGCTGCATAAAGTGCGGGCCGTCTGTTCCCCCCTCCTGGCGTTCACACCCTGCCACTGCTCGCCAACTTCGGCCTTCTTGCTCACCGCCTCATATGCGACGTGCCGACCAGGTGGAACTCCACCTTGCACATGCTGGAGAGACTGTGCGAGCAGCAGCAGGCCATAGTGGAGTTTCAGCTGCAGCACGCACGGGTCAGTCGCACTGCGGTTCAGACACACTTCACCACCAATGACTGGGCCTCAATGCGAGACCTGTGTGCCCTGTTGCGCTGTTTCGAGTACTCCACCAACATGGCCAGTGGCGATGACGCCGCTATCAGCGTTACAATACCACTTCTATGTCTCCTTGAGAAAACACTTAGGGCGATGATGGAAGAGGACGTGGCCCAGGAGGAAGAGGAGGAAGAGGGGTCATTTTTAGCACTTTGAGGCCAGTCTCTTCGAAGTGACTCAGAGGGAGGTTTTTTGCAACAGCAGAGGCCAGGTACAAATGTGGCCAGACAGGGCCCACTACTGGAGGACGAGGAGGACGAGGATGAGGAGGAGGTGGAGGAGGATGAGGATGAAGCATGTTCACAGCGGGGTGGCACCCAAAGCAGCTCGGGCCCATCACTGGTGCGTGGCTGGGGGGAAACGCAGGACGATGACGATACGCCTCCCACAGAGGACAGCTTGTCCTTACCTCTGGGCAGCCTGGCACACATGAGCGACTACATGCTGCAGTGCCTGCGCAACGACAGCAGAGTTGCCCACATTTTAACGTGTGCGGACTACTGGGTTGCCACCCTGCTGGATCCCCGGTACAAAGACAATGTTCCCACCTTACTTCCTACACTGGAGCGTGATAGGAAGATGCGCGAGTACAAGCGCACGTTGGTAGACGCGCTACTGAGAGCATTCCCAAATGTCACAGGGGAACCAGTGGAAGCCCAAGGCGAAGGCAGAGGAGGAGCAAGAGGTCGCCAACGCAGCTGTGTCACGGCCAGCTCCTCTGAGGGCAGGGTTAGCATGGCAGAGATGTGGAAAAGTTTTGTCACCACGCCACAGCTAACTGCACCACCACCTGATACGGAACGTGTTAGCAGGAGGCAACATTTCACTAACATGGTGGAACAGTACCTGTGCACACCCCTCCACGTACTGACTGATGGTTTGGCCCCATTCAACTTCTGGGTCTCCAAATTGTCCACGTGGCCAGAGCTAGCCTTTTATGCCTTGGAGGTGCTGGCCAGCCCGGCGGCCAGCGTTTTGTCTGAACGTGTATTCAGCATGGCAGGGGGCGTCATTACAGACAAACGCAGCCGCCTGTCTACAGCCAATGTGGACAAGCTGAAGTTCATAAAAATGAACCAGGCATGGATCCCACAGGACCTGGCCATCCCTTGTGCAGATTAGATATTAACTACCTCCCCTTAACAATATATTATTCTACTCCAGGGCACTTCCTCATTCAATCCTATTTTTATTTTCATTTTACCATTATATTGCGGGGCAACCCAAAGTTGAATGAACCTCTCCTCTGTCTGGGTGCCGGGGCCTAAATATGTGACAGTGGCCTGTTCCAGTGGTGGGTGACGTGAAGCCTGATTCTCTGCTATGACATGAAGACTGATTCTGTGCTGACATGAAGCCAGATTCTCTGTTACAGGACCTCTCTCCTGTGCCTGGGTGCCAGGGCCTAAATATGTGACAGTGGCCTGTTCCAGTGGTGGGTGACGTGAAGCCTGATTCTCTGCTATGACATGAAGACTGATTCTGTGCTGACATGAAGCCAGATTCTCTGTTACGGGACCTCTCTCCTCTGTCTGGGTGCCGGGGCCTAAATATGTGACAGTGGCCTGTTCCAGTGGTGGGTGACGTTAAGCCTGATTCTCTGCTATGACATGAAGACTGATTCTCTGCTGACATGAAGCCTGAATCTCTGTTATGGGACCTCTCTCCTCTGCCTGGGTGCCTGGGCCTAAATATGTGACAGTGGCCTGTTCCAGTGGTGGGTGACGTGAAGCCGGATTCTCTGCTATGACATGCAGACTGATTCTCTGCTGACATGAAGCCAGATTCTCTGTTAGGGGACCTCTCTCCTCTGCCTGGGCCTAAATATCTGACAGTGGCCTGTTCCAGTGGTGGGTGACGTAAAGCCTGATTCTCTGCTATGACATGCAGACTGATTCTCTGCTGACATGAAGCCAGATTCTCTGTTACGGGACCTCTCTCCTCTGCCTGGGTGCTGGGGCCTAAATATATGACAATGGACTGTTACAGTGGTGGGTGATGTGAAGCCAGATTCTCTGCTATGGCATGAAGACTGATTCTCTGCTGACGTGAAGCCAGATTCTCTGCTATGGGACCTCTCTCCAATTGATATTGGTTTATTTTTATATATTTTATTTTTATTTTAATTCATTTCCCTATCCACATTTGTTTGCATGGGATTTACCTACATGTTGCTGCCTTTTGCAGCCCTCTAGCTCTTTCCTGGGCTGTTTTACAGCCTTTTTAGCGCCGAAAAGTTCGGGTCCCCATTGACTTCAATGGGGTTCGGGTTCGGGACGAAGTTCGGGTCGGGTTCGGATCCCGAACCCGAACATTTCCGGGAAGTTCGGCCGAACTTCTCGAACCTGAACATCCAGGTGTTCGCTCAACTCTAAATATAACCTGTATTAATCGCATTGCGATTACAACTTAGATCTGAGTTCCTAATGGTTGTATTGCTAGAATTGACTAATATAACGGATATAGCACTATATTCTCAATCTTCGTTATATTCTAGCAATACAACCATTAGGAACCCAGCTCTAAGTTGAATTCGCAATGCGATTAATATAACCCGTATTAATCGCATTGCGATTACAACTTAGTCAAATTTGTGACACTGCAGCTTCAGAATGAATCTAAGATGGATGCTGTCCCTAAAATGGATGCTGTCCTTGCTATTTGATAGGAGGTGGGAGGGAGGGTATGATGCTGATTGGCTGGAATGTGTCTGCTGACTGTGAGGTACAGGGTCAAAGTTTGCTCAATGATGACGTATAGGGGGCGGACCGAACATTGCATATGTTCGCCCGCCGCGGCGAACGCGAACAAGCTATGTTCGCCGGGAACTATTCGCCGGCGAATAGTTCGGGACATCTCTAATTATTACTACCCATGTGCATAACCTTACATTTGTCACGTTACAGAGGCTTCATAACTTTGGCTCATCCAGCGCCAGTTCTAAATCTAAGACAGCTTCCGAGCTGTCTTACATTATGACCTTTTTCCATGCCTAAAACAGGTGTAGAAAATGGTGAATGAGACGGGCCTACCGGCCCTTCCCCTTCCATGCCACGCCACTCCCACAATTTTAGACCTGGAGTGAGCTGGGTGAGATAGGTCTAATTTAGGAGTATTTCAGAAAAGTAAATGACCCCCTATATTTCTTAATTCAACTTAAAAATTCATGCTCTTCATAGTTATATTAGCCCAAGAGAAGGGAGAATACTTGACAATGAAGTACAATTAGCACAATTCATGTTTATTAACAGCTTAATTTCTTTCATATAAGCATGCTGAACTGCCTCTTGGCCAAGCTGCTGGTGGTGCAGTTGTTGCTGTACCACTTAGTTGTGTAAGTTTTGATGCAGTTCCACTGCTTCACCAAAGCTGAATTCTTTTCAAAAATGTAATTCTTCTGTATGCCCTCAGCCTCAGTTTTTGTCATATCCCATCCATTGGACTTTTGGCCAGGTGTCCATAGTGGGGCACTTCTGCACCTTCAACAAAATGTAATTATTTTCAAAAATGTAATTCTTCTTATGCCATCAGTTGTACTTTTTGCCAGACTGTAAAATTGTCATTGTCATTATTAAAACGTGGAGCAGTTCTGCACCTTCACCAAAATGTAATTTGTTGTGTGATAGTTGTACTTCTGCCCCGCTACCCTTTTCTTGTATAATAAAAAAAAATGGTTTAAAATTGTCTAGTTTTCTAAATATGGCCTTTCCCCGGCACACACTGTGTTCCCTGACCCCATGGACTTTTGGGGAGGCAGATTGGAACAGTGGCTAGGACTGGCCCAGTTTGCCCTCGCTATGCTGTCTTGTCCAGCCTCCAGTATCATCTAGGTGGCGTCGTCTCACACAAATAGACAAAGGTATCCTCTGTCATTGTAAGAAACATCACTTTTGTCAATATGAATCAGCCATGGACCCATGAGGATTTTCCCACCCATTAACCCCTTAGTGACCGGCCTATTTTGGGACTTACTGACCAAGAGTTTTTCTTCCTCTTTCATCGTCGCATTCCGAGAGCTATAACTTCTTTATGTTTCTGTCTATATAGCTTTATGAGGGCTTGTTTTTATGCGGGACAAATTGTAGTTTTTAATGGCGCTATTTTGGGGTACACATAACTTTCTGATTACGTTTTATTAACTCTTTCTGGGAGGGAGATGGAGAAAAACAGCAATACTGCCACTGAGTTTTTACGTTTTTATAACTGTAGATAGGCACACTTCATTTGCAGGAATCCAGAGAGACCTTATCCTTGTCATTCAAATATTTCATTTATTAATTAGTCATATGTATAAAATATATAAAAGAAGGGGGAAAAAAGAAAAATATAAAAAATATACACAGATAATATATAAAAAACAAGTTGTGTAAAATATATGAATTGCAATTCAGAAATTATATTATACAGAGAAAGGCTACTTATTTCTCTTCACTTCCCTCTGTACAGTTAGGTCCATATATATTTGGAAACTGACACAAATTTTGTTTTTAATACCTGTTTTTCTAAAACATATTTCAAGTTATAGTTATATAATGAACATGACCTATAAAAGTCTAGACTTTTAGCTTTCATTTGAGGGTTTCAGCTCCTTTACATGTGGGACCCTGTTTTTAAAGGGACCAAAAGTAATTGGACATTTGACTCAAAGGCTGTTTAATGGGCAGGTGTGGGCAATTCTTTCATTATTTCATTCTCAATTAAGCACATAAAAGGCCTGGAGTTGATTTGAGGTGTGGTGCTTGCATTTTGAAGATTTTGCTGAGAAGTAAACATGCAGTCAGAGGAGCTCTCCACGCAGGTGAAACAAGCCATCCTTCATCTGCGAAAACAGAAAAAACCCATCCAAGAAATTGCTGCACTATTATGAGTTGCAAAATCTACAGTTTGGTGCATCCTGAGAAAGAAAGCAATGGTGACCTCAGCAATGCAAAAAGACCTGGATGCCCACGGAAGTCAACAGTGGTGGATGATGGCAGAATAATTACCATAGTGAAGAGAAACCCCTTCACAACAGCCAACCAAGTGAACCACACTCTCCAGGATGTAGGCGTATCAATATCCAAATCTACCATAAACAGAAGACTGCATGAAAGTAAGTACAGAGGGTTCACTGCAAGGTGCAAACCACTCATCAGCCTCAAGAATAAGAAGGCTAGATTGGACTTTGTTAAAAAACTAAAATCTTAAAAGACCAGCACACTTCTGAAAGAACATTCTTTGGACAGATGAAACCAAGATCAAACTCTACCTCTACCAGTTCATGATCCAAAGCATACCGCATCATCTGTAAAACATGGCGGAGGTGGTGTGATGGCTTGGGCATGCATGGCTGCCAATGGCACTGGGTCCCTAGTGTTTATTGATGATGTGACACAGGCCAGAAGCAGCTGGATGAATTCTGGGGTTTTCAGAGACATACTGTGCGCTCAAATCCAGCCAAATTCACCCAAACTGATTGTTCGGCGTTTCATAATACAGATAGACAATGACCCAAAACATAAAGCCAAAGCAACCCAGGAGCTTATTAAAGCAAAGAAGTGGAATATTCTTGAATGGCCAAGTCACCGGATCTGGACCCAATAGAGCATTTCACTTGTTAAAGACTAAACTTCAGACAGAAAGGCCCAGAAACAAACAGCAACTGAAAACCGCAGCAGTAAAGGCCATGGTCGAGCAATAAAAAGGAGGAAACGCAGCGTCTGGTGATGTCCCTGAGTTCATGACTTCAGGCAGTCATTGCCAACAATGGGTTTTCAACCAAGTATTAGAAATTAAAATGTTATTTACAATTATTTAATTTGTCCAATTACTTTTGAGCCCCTGCAATGAAGGGATTGAGTTTAAAAAATGCTTTAGTTCCTCACATTTTTATGCAATCATTTTGTTCAACCCACTGAATTAAAAGTGAAAGTTTGAACTTCATCTGATTGTTTTGTTCAAAATCCATTGTGGTAATGTACAGAACAAAAATTAGAAAAATGTTGTCTCTGTCCAAATATATATGGACCTAACTGTATGTCAAATTGTTACAGGGAATAACTGAAGGACATAAGTAGAAGCAACGGTCCCCTCAGAAGTGGCAGCTGCCGTTATTGCTGCCGTGAACAAACAGTCTTTGCATAAGCTGCGGCGAGAATCAGCGTTCCACGTGTTAGTGGAATCTCGATCAGCATGTGTATTGGGATATACTGGGTTCCGAGGATAGTTCTCTCATATGAAGCGCTTCATAAAAAAGTGGATCTAGTTTCATCCTTAGATCCAGTGGGTTCTTTATGGTGGGTTCTGGGTTCCATGTATCTTTTGTACCAAACGCATTTCGGAGTTCTATGGACTCCTTCCTCAGTGGCCATGAATACATTGGGACCCTTCCCACTTTTATACCCACTCTTCCAGTTCCCACCAAAACGCACACTGGATCTCCACTTCGTCATGTTAGATATAAAATCCCTGTATTTAGAAGGAGATTTCAAAAAAATAGTCTTTCTCCAATCCTGTTCCCAGCCTCAATAGTTTATCCAGATGGCATTGCTTCAGTTTTACTTCCAAAAAACGCATTGCGATTTCAGTGCGTTTCTGATGCGTTTTTTTCTGACAGCCCACTGATCGGCTAACAGTGAGTAAAAACTACTGAGCGTCATTATTGCAATATGATATTGTAAGCAGATCGACACAAACTGTTACAAACCAACTAAGGCTACTTTCACACTTGCGGCAGAGTGATCCGTCAAGCAGTTCCGTCGCCGGATCTACCTGCCGGATCCGTCAAAACGTATGCCAACTGATGGCATTTGTAAGACTGAATAGGATCCTGATCCTTCTTACAAATGCATTGAAATGCCGGATCTGTCGTTCCGGTGTCATCCGGATTTTATCTTTTTAACCTTTTTCTCGGTCTGAAAGGATGGATCCGGCATTCCGGTATTTTGAATGCCGAATCCGGCACTAATACAATCCTATGGATAAAAATGCCGGATCCGTCATTCAGGCAAGTGTTCAGTTTTTTTGGACGGAGACAGGGGCGTAACTAGAAGTGACTGGGCCCCACAGCAAGTTTTTGTATGGGCCCCCCCCTTCCCCCAGAAAACTACTGATCGTTAAACAAAAACAAGCCCTCACATAGACCGAAATATAGAAAAGTAATTTTTTTAAGTAATTAAACCAAATAAAAACCATACAAGTTTAGTATCGTATTGAGCCGCAGAATAAAGACGGCATTTTTAGTGAACGCTGTGATGTGAAAACCTCAAAAATCTTGGTGGAATTGTGTGTGTTTTTTTTTTGTTTTGTTTTTTTAACCCACAAATATATTTTTTTCCTGCTTTCTGATACAAGACATGGTAAACTAATTGGCGGCATTTAAAAAATGCATCTTGTCCCACACAAAATAAGCCCTCATATAACTGTGAATGGAAAAATAAAAAGGTTATGGCTAATGTACAAATGAAAATGGGGGCGGTCTTTAAGGGGTAAAAGGTATCAAACTACAATGTTTTATATTGCTTGCTCTTTTTGAGAGCATCAGGGTTTTTGCACATTTTACATACACAGCTCTGCTACATGCGCACACACACACAGCTCTGGGTGGCACATTATATATCACTGTGTTGCACATTTTACATACACAGCTCCGCTGTGCACATTATACATTCCTCTGTCTCATACAGCTCTGCTACATACACCACACACACTACTGTGCTGGATTCACACTATACACCTATCTTTGCTGCATTATACACATGAAGCACCCTCAGCTCTGCTACATGCACCCCACACACAGCTGCTCTGGGTAGGCAGACACACACAGCTCTGCTACATACACCACACACACACTACTGTTCTGGATTCACACTATACACCTATCTTTGCTGCATTATACACATGAAGCACCCTCAGCTCTGCTGCATGCACCCCACACACAGCTGCTCTGGGTAGGAAGACACACACAGCTATGCTGCTACAAGCTCGCTGTACATCTTGTTGGCAGATTTGACTAAATCTGCAATGTGTGAATGAGGCCATACACATCATCCCTGCATTAACCCCTAAGTACCCGGAATTGTAAGTGCTAGGGTGCTAACCTCATATGTTCAACAGTTCAAGCCAAAGTCAGGAGCAGATGAGGATCATAAAGGCGCTACCAGTCCACAGCCTGGCTCCTCCCACCCACATGACCGGTCACATGGTCATGACATCATCAAAGGTCCTGTAGCTTAGAAGGATCTGGCATCTACACTGAGCTGCAGGGCGCAGAGCCCCTATGTCTGGTATACTGGGAGGGGGGGCGCGGAGCTGAGGGATCCCCATATGTTTAGCTCTGCAGGGATAGACAGGGCACGCTGCCGGGGGCCGGGCCCCTTGTCAGCCCGGGCCCCGAAGCAGCCGCTTCCCCTGCTTCCCTGGTAGTTACGCCACTGGACGGAGATAAAACCATAGCATGCTGCAGTATTATCTCCGTCCTTAACAGTCAAATAGACTGAACTGAAGACATCCTGATTAGGGATGAGCGAACCCGAACTGTATAGTTCGGGTTCGTACCGAATTTTGGGGTGTTCGTGACACAGACCCGAACCCGAACATTTTCGTAAAAGTTCGGGTTCGGTGTTCGGCGCTTTCTTGGCGCTTTTTGAAAGGCTGCAAAGCAGCCAATCAACAAGCGTCGTACTACTTGCCACAAGAGGCCATCACAGCCATGCCTACTATTGGCATGGCTGCGATTGGCCAGTGCAGCATCTGACCCAGCCTCTATTTAAGCTGGAGTCACGTAGCGCCGCACGTCACTCTGCTCTGATCCGTGTAGGGAGAGGATGCAGCTGCGACGTTAGGGCGAGATTAGGCAGGGATTTACTCTTCAAAAACACTTACTGAAGTGATCGATGTACAGCTGTGTATCATTCAACCTCTGCTATTTAATTGCTCACTGTTTTTAGGCTGCCCAGAGCGTTTTTCTGTCACTTTTTTCTGGGGTGATCGGCGGCCATTTTGTGTCTTGTGGTGCGCCAGCACAAGCTGCCACCAAATCCATTTAACCATCAATAGTGTGTTTTTTTTTTGCTATATCCTACATCAGGGGCTTGGCTGTGCTTGCTATTTTATTGAGGGGTGAAATACAATTGCCAAAATAGCAGTACCCTAAATCTGGTGTTTCAGCTGTGGCTAGCCAATTGTAATACTGTCTGCTGTCTGGCAAAGGATATATTTTTTTCTGGGTTGAAATACAATTCCCAACTTAGCAATTCCCTAAATCAGTGGTTTCTGCTGTAGCAGGCAAAGTTTAAATCTATCCATAAAAGGGTATATTACATTGAAGGTGCGGATAGGGTCATTCTCAATATCTTCAAACGCTACCGTGCATCTCCAAGTCTAATTCTGTCCGTAAACGTATACCTGTCATCCACCGCCTAAATAATAGGCCTACAATCAGGCTCGGACTGGCTCACCGGGAAGCCGGTGAAATGCCCGGTGGGCCCCTTGCCTGTCTGCTTATACTGCAGCCAGAGCCACCAGCAGGGGCAGGGCAGTTACTATGTTATCAGGGGCTGGACTGCAGCACTGGCACACATATCATTTTACTTTGGTGAAAGGGACAGCACAGTACCTTGCAGCGCTTGTTCCTTTCTCCAAAGTAAACTTCACCGACCCGACATGAGCAGACGGCCCCCCCTCCTCTCTGCAGTGTGAGATTCCATCATGTGTGAGGAGGGGGCGGAGCCAGAGGAGCCGACAGCCGAGGCAGCAGCAGGAGATGGAGACGCTGCTCTCTCTGAGTCACTCTGCCTCCCTCCAGTATAAAGTTCTCTTCTCTCACTGGTCCCACTACTCCACACAGCAGCACTGGGGTAAGTTACTGTGGGAGGGAACTGGGAAGAGAGTCCTGAAGCTGCTGCCCCTGCACATCTTGTGTCCCTGTTGTTCCAGCCCCTCACAGACCTTTCCCACCAACTATCTCACCTATACTTTATACAGAGCAAGAAGTCATGTCTCCCAGTGTCCCCCTCTTCCCTCTCATCAGTGGCATTTCACACTTTCCCAGCCCCTCACCCCCACATAATATGTAATGTCACATAATATGTAATGTCTCTGGAGCACACAATCCATGGGGCCCCGGTGTAAAACTGAACCATGGGGCCCCCTTCCCGTCGCCGCCCCCCCCCCCCCCCCCCCAACCTCCCTCCACCAGCAGCAGAGTTAGGCTCCATTTACACGTCCACAAAATGGGTCCGCATCCTTTCCGCAATTTTGCGGAATAGGTGCGGACCCATTCATTCTCTATGGGGACGGAATGGATGCGGACAGCACACAGTGTGCTGTCTGCAGCCGCAATTGCGGAGTGCGGCCCTGATTTTGGGTCCGCAGCTCCACAAGAAGATAGAGCATGTCCTATTCTTGTCCGCAGCTTGCGGACAAGAATAGGCATTTCTATGGGGGCGCCGGGCTGGTGTGTTGCGGATTCGGGTCCGCAACACACCACAGACGTGTGAATGCAGCCTTAGGCTACTTTCACACCTGCGTTAGGTGCGGATCCGTCTGGTATCTGCACAGACGGATCCGCACCGATAATGCAAATGCTTGTATCCGTTCAGAAGGCATCTGTTTGCATTACCATGAACAAAAAAAAAAAGATAATGCAAACGGATCCATTTTGACTTACACTGAAAGTCAATGGGAGGCGGATCCGTTTTCAATTGCACCATATTGTGTCAGTGAAAACGGATCCGTCCTCATTGACTTACATTGTAAGTCAGGACGGATCCGTTTGGCTCCGCATCGCCAGGCGGACACCAAAACAAATCTGCACAGACGGATCCGCACCTATAATGCAAATGCTTGTATCCGTTCAGAACAGATCCGTTTGGCTGCAAGCAGCGTTTTGGTGTCCGCCTCCAGAGCGGAATGGAGGCTGAACGGAGGCAAACTGATGCATTCTGAGCGGATCCGCATCCATTCAGAATGCATTGGGGCTGAACTGATCCGTTTTGGGTCGCTTGTGAGAGCCCTGAAACGGATCTCACAGGCGGACCCAGAAACACCAGTGTGAAAGTAGCCTAACTCTGCTATATTTCTGTAGCCTGCAACCTCTGACTGCCCAGTTGGGCTGAAACTACTACACCCAGCATATTCTGGCAGTAATAGTAAATGGATATTGGTGCAATTCTGAGCTACTATATAATATTATATAGACTAGTAGCTCAGAATTGCACCAATATCCATTTACTATTACTGCCAGAACATGCTGGGTGTAGTAGTTTCAGCCCAACTGGGCAGTCAGAGGTTGCAGGCTACAGAAATATAGCAGAGCTAGTTATAAAGCCAGACCCCATCAGACCCTACTCTGAGTCTACTCTGAACTCACTCACCATAAATGAGGTGAGCAATTATGAAGACCTTTTTTTTTTTTTTTTTTTTACAAATCTTATCTTCACTTCTGAACCGGCACCGGCTTCTTCACGCTCTCCGGTGCCTTCTTCCTGCTGCGTCTCGGCGTTGTTGTGCGCCTGCGCAGCCTAGGGAAACGTTGTGTCCGGTGCGGCCGCCCAACAGGAAATGACTAGGCACGCCGCACCTGCACGGGGAGGAGAATCAGGGGGAGGAGACTCTCACTCAAGGAGGGTAGGGCTGGCCTGGCCTGGCACTGCAGCGCAGAAACGCAACACTGGGCGGCGGGCCCCGGGTTGGCCGCCCGGATTAAGGCTGTTTCACACGAGCGAGTCCATTGCGGGAATCGCGCTCCGTGTGTGAGTGTGAACCTCCGCTCTGGATTGCAGGAGCGCACGGCATCATCATGATTTATAATACTATGTGTCTCTGCATGGCCTTTTTTCCACAGAATCATACTGACCGCTTTATGTCACTATGAGCAGAGCGGAGGTTCACACTCACACACGGAGCGTGATTCCCGCAATCGACTCGCTCGTGTGAAACAGCCTTTATACAGGCAGGCACAGCACTACTGCAGGGCGGGGCCAGGAGTCCACAGGCGGCCGGGCCCCCTGGAGTGCCGGGCCCAGCCGCGACCCCTGTATGTACGCCCCTGCTCTGGAGGTTATCTCAGTGCTGGAGCGATATAAGAGGAGCGGCTGATATCAGTCACATAGGATGTAATGTCTCTGGAGGTTATATCAGTGCTGGAGCGATATAAGAGGAGCGGCTGATATCAGTCACATAGGATGTAATGTCTCTGGAGGTTATATCAGTACTGGAGCGATATAAGAGGAGCAGCTGATATCAGTCACATAGGATGTAATGTCTCTGAAGGTTATATCAGCGTTGGAGCGTTATAAGAGGAGCGGCTGATATCAGTCACATATGATGTAATGTCTCTGGAGGTTACCGTATTTTTCGCCCTATAAAACGCACTTTTTTCCCCCAAAAAATGGGAAAATGCCCCTGCGTCTTATGGGGTGAATGCTGACATTTTTACAGGCTGCGATGTATACGAGAGCGGGGAGGGACTGGGTGCAGTCACTGTACTCCGGCCCCGCCGCTCCGGTGCTGCAATATTCAAATATAAAATGTCTCATTCAATTAAAAGTGATTAAACATGCCCCCCCCCCCCACTTTTAATATTACCATACACCCTAACAGCAGCATAACTCCCCGATGTCACGTGCCTGCGCCGCCTACTTTATGAATCAAGCAGGCGGCGCAGGCACGTGACGTCAGTGAGTGACGCGCTGACCGCCCGGCCTGCCTGCGTTGTACAGAAGCTGTTAGGGTGTACAGTAATATTAGGAGTGAGGGGGAATGTGTAATAACTTTTAATTCAATCAGACATTTTATATTTGTATACTGGAGCGGTGGGGGGGGGATCTGTGGATGACAGTTTTATGAGGGACATCTGTGGGTGGCACTGTTAAGGGGTGGGGGGGTCTGTGGATGGCACTGTTATGGGGTGGGGGGTCTGTGATGGCACATATATAACAGTGCCACCCACAGGTCCCCCTCCATAACTGTGCCACCCGCAGATCCCCCTCCATAACTGTGCCACCCGCAGATCCCCCTCCATAACAGTGCCACCCGCAGATCCCCCTCCATAACAGTGCCACCCGCAGATCCCCCTCCATAACAGTGCCACCCACAGATCCCCCTCCATAACAGTGCCACCCGCAGATCCCCTCCATAACAGTGCCATCCACAGATCCCCCTCTCCATAACAGTGTCCGTCATAGATCCCCCTCCATAACAGTGCGTCATCCACAGATCCCCCCATAACAGTGCCACCCGCAGATCCCCCTCCATAACAGTGCCACCCGCAGATCCCCCTCCATAACAGTGCCATCCGCAGATCCCCCTCAATAACAGTGCCATCCACAGATCCCCCTCCATAACAGTGCCACCCACAGATCCCCCTCCATAACAGTGCCACCCACAGATCCCGCTCCATAACAGTGCCACCCGCAGATCCCCCTCCATAACAGTGCCACCCGCAGATCCCCCTCCATAACAGTGCCACCCACAGATCCCCCTCCATAACAGTGCCACCCACAGATCCCCCTCCATAACAGTGCCATCCACAGATCCCCCTCCATAACAGTGCCATCCACAGATCCCCCTCCATAACAGTGCCATCCACAGATCCCCCTCCACAACAGTGCCATCCCACAGATCCCCCTCCACAACAGTGCCATCCACAGATCCCCCTCCATAACAGTGCCATCCACAGATCCCCCTCCATAACAGTGCCATCCACAGATCCCCCTCCATAACAGTGCCATCCACAGATCCCCCTCCATAACAGTGCCATCCACAGATCCCCCTCCATAACAGTGCCATCCACAGATCCCCCTCCATAACAGTGCCATCCACAGATACCCCCCAATAACAGTGTCCGTCACAGATACCCCCATAACAGTGCGTCATCCACAGATCCCCCCCATAACAGTGCGTCATCCACAGATCCCCCCCATAACAGTGCGTCATCCACAGATCCCCCCCATAACAGTGCGTCATCCACAGATCCCCCATAAGGCCTCATGCACACGACCGTTGTTGTGTTCCGTTCCGCAAAATGGGGTTCCATTGTTCCGTGATCCGTTTCCGTTTTTGTTTCCGTGTGTCTTCATTTATTTTTGGAGGATCACCAGACATGAAGGAAAGTTAAAAAAAAATCTAAGTCAAGTTTGCCATGCAAATGATAGGGAAAAAACTGACGCGGACACGGATGACAATCTTGTGTGCCTCCGCGTTTTTTCACGGTCCCATTGACTTGAATGGATCCGCAAACCGTTTTCCGTGGAAAAAATAGGACAGGTTATATTTTTTTGACGGACTGGAACCAGGGATCACGGACGCGGATGACAAACGGTGCATTAGCCGAGTTTTCAACAAACCCATTAAAAGTCAATGGGTCCGCAGAAAATCACGAAAACGGAACAACGGACATGGAATAAAACAGTCGTGTGCATGAGGCCTAACAGTGCGTCATCCACAGATCCCCCATAACAGTGCGCCATCCCCAGATCCCCCCCCCATAACAGTGCCATCCCCAGATCCCCCCCCATAACAGTGTCCTTCACAGATCCCCCCCATAACAGTGTCCTTCACAGATCCCCAGTAATAGTGCCATCCACAGACCACCATTAGTTCCAAACCCACCAAAAGCACACCTTTTGGTTAAAAATATTTTTTTTTCTTATTTTCCTCCCCAAAAACCCCGGTGCATCTTATAGGGCGAAAAATACGGTATATCAGTACTAGAGTGTTATAAGAGGAGCGGCTGATATCAGTCACATAGGATGTAATGTCTCTGGAGGTTATATCAGTGCTGGAGCGTTATAAGAGGAGCGGCTGATATCAGTCACATAGGATGTATTGTCTCTGGAGGTTATATCAGTACTAGAGCGTTATAAGAGGAGCGGCTGATATCAGTCACATGTGATGTAATGTCTCTGGAGGTTATATCAGTGCTGGAACGTTATAAGAGGAGCGGCTGATATCAGTCACATGTGATGTAATGTCTCTGGAGGTTATAGCAGTACTAGAGCGTTATAAGAGGAGCGGCTGATATCAGTCACATGTGATGTAATGTCTCTGGAGGTTATATCAGTGCTGGAGCGTTATAAGAGGAGCGGCTGATATCAGTCACATGTGATGTAATGTCTCTGGAGGTTATATCAGTGCTGGAACGTTATAAGAGGAGCGGCTGATATCAGTCACATATGATGTAATGTCTCTGGAGGTTATATCAGTGCTGGAGCGTTATAAGAGGAGCGGCTGATATCAGTCACATGTGATGTAATGTCTCTGGAGGTTATATCAGTGCTGGAGCGTTATAAGAGGAGCGGCTGATATCAGTCACATGTGATGTAATGTCTCTGGAGGTTATATCAGTGCTGGAGCGTTATAAGAGGAGCGGCTGATATCAGTCACATATGACTGTGGATAGGTCATCAGTATCTGATTGGTGGGGGTCTGATATCCATCGGCCGGCGCATTCCATTCCTGGTATGGCATCACAGTAATTAATGCGCATGCGCCGGCTAACGGACTCAGTGCGCAGGATCTCGTCGAAAGAAGAAGTAAGAAGATGGGCGGGCAGAGGGAAAGACTGGGCGGAGGGAAGCGATGATAAGGCAGAGCTGCCTGGGCACCTACGAGGTTGACGCGGCCCCTGGGCACTTGCGAGCCCTCATTTGCACATCCTACTAAGATGATTTTTGCCAGTTTTATAAGTCCACGATTGCTTATAAAGGTAACGTTTTTATCAACTGTAATGCTGCTAGAAAGCTATGGGAAGGGTTAAAAAGGTGAAACTGTGATGACAGACTCCCTTTAAAGAGAAACTATTTGATATAGTGCAGTGCACAATACTGTTCTGTTTAGCATACTGTTACTGTATTGTGTGCTAAAATGCATACATTCATGTGTGCGAGACTGAAAAATGAACAAGTTATATCTCCAGCTCTAGGGTGGGCCCCCAAAATCAATTCCACTGGTGGGCCCTAGGCACCCCAGTCCGACACTGCCTACAATTTATACTCAGCTAAATCTGTCGTTACTGCTGTGCCTGTATTAGTGTAATATGGTACCTAAGTAGATAGCCAGATAGTGTTAGGTGCCTGTAAAAAAGGCCTGAATTTGAATTCAATACATTGGGCCAAATAATTTTTTTCTTATCGTGGTGAACGGTAACAATGAGGAAAACATCTAGTAAGGGAAGCGGATGCGGACATGGTCGTGGTGGTGTTAGTGGACCCTCTGGTGCTGGGAGAGGACGTGGCCATTCTGCCACAGCCATACGTCCTAGTGAACCAACTACCTCAGGTCCCAGTAGCCGCCAGAATTTACAGCGATATTTGGTGGGGCCCAATGCCGTTCTAAGGATGGTAAGGCCTGAGCAGGTACAGGCATTAGTCAATTGGGTGGCCCACAGTGGATCCAGCACGTTCACATTATCTCCCACCCAGTCTTCTGCAGAAAGCGCACAGATGGCGCCTGAAAACCAAGCCCATCAGTCTGTCACATCACCCCCATGCATATCAGGGAAACTGTCTGAGCCTCAACTTATGCAGCAGTCTCTTATGCTGTTTGAAGACTCTGCTGGCAGGGTTTCCCAAGGGCATCCACCTAGCCCTTCCCCAGCGGTGGAAGACATAGAATGCACTAACGCACAACTACTTATGTTTCCTGATGATGAGGACATGGGAATACCACCTCAGCACGTCTCTGATGATGAAACACAGGTGCCAACTGCTGCGTCTTTCTGCAGTGTGCAGACTGAACAGGAGGTCAGGGAGGAAGACTGGGTGGAAGACGATGCAGGGGACGATGAGGTCCTAGACCCCACATGGAATGAAGGTCGTGCCACTGACTTTCAGAGTTCGGAGGAAGAGGCAGTGGTGAGACCGAAAATATATAGAAGAAGTACAGCGGCTCACCTGCTCAGTATATGGAAAAGGTGCTCACCCCCAGGTCCCACCCTCAGGACCGAGTGAGAAATTGAATGTAAAAAGACAGGTGTGGGGGGGCACACTACAAAAGGGAACACCAAACAACAAATTAATAGTACACTTTATTCCACTGAATTGTGGTATAATCCTAAAAACATACCCCTAAAATACAAATAAAATATAGACCATATACAAATCTATAAAAATGCACACAAGGGAATGACACGGTTAAATACCCAAATAGCAGCTAATGAACTTGAGCGGCACACCAATATTGTCCACAATCGCAGAATGTCCCATAGGTATCCAAATCTAGTGGATTAGTGTAACACAGTTCTTACTGGGTTACCCCCAATTCAAGCCTGTGGGGCCCAATAGTTTGCTGGGTATGGCCTATGATAAACGGCTCACTACCGCTGCCACAATACCTGCACGTGCTGTCTCTGCTCAGACTCAGCTCGGTCTTACCGGTCTTCACTGCTAATCCTGCAGCGGTGGTATGGAAGGCCGCACACCCGCAGCGTCCCACGAGGTGTGCTTCCGCCTGCACGTATCGTCCCACGTGACCGGGTATCCAAGGAGACCGGATGCTTTGCTGTTGTGACGTCAGTATTGTGCGACAGCTTTCACAGCGGCGCTGTTCAGTTCACTTTATCTTCTTTTCTTTGCCGGCTTTATTTTCTTTGGTATGCGGTGGATCAACGCTCACTCTAACTACCGCCAGACGCGTTTCGGGGTCCCTCGCCCCTTCCTCAGTGGCCACTGAGGAAGGGGCGAGGGACCCCGAAACGCGTCTGGCGGTAGTTAGAGTGAGCGTTGATCCACCGCATACCAAAGAAAATAAAGCCGGCAAAGAAAAGAAGATAAAGTGAACTGAACAGCGCCGCTGTGAAAGCTGTCGCACAATACTGACGTCACAACAGCAAAGCATCCGGTCTCCTTGGATACCCGGTCACGTGGGACGATACGTGCAGGCGGAAGCACACCTCGTGGGACGCTGCGGGTGTGCGGCCTTCCATACCACCGCTGCAGGATTAGCAGTGAAGACCGGTAAGACCGAGCTGAGTCTGAGCAGAGACAGCACGTGCAGGTAATGTGGCAGCGGTAGTGAGCCGTTTATCATAGGCCATACCCAGCAAACTATTGGGCCCCACAGGCTTGAATTGGGGGTAACCCAGTAAGAACTGTGTTACACTAATCCACTAGATTTGGATACCTATGGGACATTCTGCGATTGTGGACAATATTGGTGTGCCGCTCAAGTTCATTAGCTGCTATTTGGGTATTTAACCGTGTCATTCCCTTGTGTGCATTTTTATAGATTTGTATATGGTCTATATTTTATTTGTATTTTAGGGGTATGTTTTTAGGATTATACCACAATTCAGTGGAATAAAGTGTACTATTAATTTGTTGTTTGGTGTTCCCTTTTGTAGTGTGCCCCCCCACACCTGTCTTTTTACAGTGGTGAGACCGAGCCAACAGCGTAGCAAAAGAGGGAGCAGTGGGCAAAAGCAGAACACCCGCCGCCAAGAGAGTCCGCCTGCTACTGGCCACCGCCATCTGGGACCGAGCACCCCAAAGGCAGCTTCAAGGAGTTCCCTGGCATGGAAGTTCTTCAAACAATGGGCTGACGACAAGACCCGAGTGGTTTGCACGCTGTGCCATCAGAGCCTGAAGCGAGGCATTAACGTTCTGAACCTTAGCACAACCTGCATGACCAGGCATCTACATGCAAAGCATGAACTGCAGTGGAGTAAACACCTTAAAAACAAGGAAGTCACTCAGGCTCCCCCTGCTCCCTCTTCTGCAGCTGCCTCGGCCTCTTCCTCCGCCTCTGGAGGAACGTTGGCACCTGCCGCCCAGCAAACAGAGATTGTAACACCAACACCACCACCTCCATCACCAAGCATCTCAACCATGTCACACGGCAGCGTTCAGCTCTCCATCTCACAAACATTTGAGAGAAAGCGTAAATTCCCACCTAGCCACCCTCGATCCCTGGCCCTGAATGCCAGCATTTCTAAACTACTGGCCTATGAAATGCTGTCATTCAGACTGGTGGAGACAGACAGCTTCAAACAGCTCATGTCGCTTGCTGTCCCACAGTTTGTTGTTCCCAGCCGCCACTACTTCTCCAAGAGAGCCGTGCCTTCCCTGCACAACCAAGTATCCGATAAAATCAAGTGTGCACTGCGCAACGCCATCTGTGGCAAGGTCCACCTAACCACAGATACGTGGACCAGTAAGCACGGCCAGGGACGCTATATCTCCCTAACTGCACACTGGGTAAATGTAGTGGCGGCTGGGCCCCAGGCGGAGAGCTCTTTGGTGCACGTCCTTCCACCGCCAAGGATCGCAGGGCAACATTCTTTGCCTCCTGTTGCCTCCTCCTCCTACTCGGCTTCCTCCTCCTCTTCTTCCACCTGCTCATCCAGTCAGCCACACACCTTCACCATCAACTTCAGCACAGTCCGGGGTAAACGTCAGCAGGCCATTCTGAAACTCATATGTTTGGGGGACAGGCCCCACACCGCGCAGAAGTTGTGGCGAGGTATTGAACAACAGACCGATGAGTGGTTGCTGCCGGTGAGCATCAAGCCCGGCCTGGTGGTGTGCGATAATGGGCAAAATCTCGTTGCAGCTCTGGGACTAGCAGGTTTGACGCACATCCCTTGCCTGTCGCATGTGCTGAATTTGGTGGTTCATTCACAACTACCCCGACATGTCAGAGCTGCTGCATAAAGTGCGGTCCGTCTGTGCGCGCTTCCGGCGTTCACATCCTGCTGCTGCTCGCCTGTCTGCGCTACAGTGTAACTTCGGCCTTCCCGCTCACCGCCTCATATGCGACGTGCCCACCAGGTGGAACTCCACCTTGCATATGCTGGACAGACTGTGCGAGCAGCAGCAGGCCATAGTGGAGTTTCAGCTGCAGCACGCACGGGTCAGTCGCACTGCGGAACAGCACCACTTCACCACCAATAACTGGGCCTCCATGCGAGACCTGTGTGCCCTGTTGCGCTGTTTCGAGTACTCCACCAACATGGCCAGTGGCGATGACGCCGTTATCAGCGTTACAATACCACTTCTATGTCTCCTTGAGAAAACACTTAGGGCGATGATGGAAGAGGAGGTGGCCCAGGAGGAGGAGGAATAGGGGTCATTTTTAGCACTTCCAGGCCAGTCTCTTAGAAGTGACTCAGAGGGAGGTTTTTTGCAACAGCAGAGGCCAGGTACAAATGTGGCCAGCCAGGGCCCACTACTGGAGGACGAGGAGGACGAGGATGAGGAGGAGGTGGAGCAGGATGAGGATGAAGCATGTTCACAGCGGGGTGGCACCCAACGTAGCTCGGGCCCATCACTGGTGCGTGGCTGGGGGGAAACGCAGGACGATACGCCTCCCACAGAGGACAGCTTGTCCTTACCTCTGGGCAGCCTGGCACACATGAGCGACTACATGCTGCAGTGCCTGCGCAACAACAGCAGAGTTGCCCACATTTTTTTTTATTTTTATATTGACAATTTTTATTGTTTTTCATATTCATTAGATCAAGCATTGTCAGATACATAGTATATAAACTTTTACACAATAAATGCCTGAGAGTAACATACGTAAGTACAAAGAGCAATTGAAAATGTAAAAGAAGGCCTACAAGGCCTCAATAAGACAGGTGTCCAGAAAAAGTGAACATAAACACTCAATTGAGTAAACAGTATGACAGGTATACTGAAGTGAGAATGTTATGACATGAGATGAAAAGTAACTAGTGTAGGAAAGTCCTATATTCTGGGAGCTAATCAGCGGATGTTGAGGGGAGGAAGTTAAGAAAAGTTTCTGAAAGTTTTCCAGGGGGACCAGATTTGAAGGAAAGTGGATCTGGAGCGCAACTCCCAATGTGAGATCTCCTCCATTCTATATATCTGGTCAACTCTGTTAATCCAGTGTTCAGTACTAGGGACCTCGGGGGATAGCTAGTGAGTCGGAAGGAGTAATCTAGCTGCTGCTAGTAAGAGAGAGAAGAGCGAGGACTTAAAGGGGGATACTCCACCCATGCCTAGTGATAGCAAAATTAGATCAGGGGAGCAAGGGAAGGAGGTCTGGCAGATCTGATTGCTCATATTGATTATGTTATGCCACCAGGGGTTGATTAGTTCACAAGACCACCAGATGTGTAAGAAGGAGCCTTTGGCCTTATTACATCTCCAGCAGGTATCAAGGGCATTGGGATAGTATAGACACGTCTTATCCGGGGTTCTGTACCATCTCATAAGGACCTTGTAACTATTTTCTTGAATACGTACACACCTAGAAATCTTATGTGGGGAGATCAACGTTTTAGCTATTTCAAGAGGTGTCAGGGTTCGTTGGAGGTCTTTTTCCCATAGAGCGATTATTGCAGGTTTGAGAGTTAAAGAGGGGGCTATCAGATGTTTATATATTATGGAGATGGTTTTATGAGGATATTTCTTGCTGCTTAACAACTCTTCAAACCAGCTAGTAACATTAGTAGGGGAAGTTTTCTTTAAAAATCAAGAAGTGAAATAGAGAAGTCAGATCTGGGTGTGTCTGCGCTCTGGATTATCTGGTATATATGCAGAATTCTGAAAGAGTAATCCTAAAACATAACATTTAATAGTTTATGCTAATAAAATCCTAAATGGTGTGTGCAAAACCTGTGTACTTGGATGAACACAATATGTAACCACTAAATGCAGTGGTCCATGGTCATCCCAGTATCACATATAAAAATATTTTAGGTGCACGGTGGCACTGAGTTGGTAACCAGTGTGTCCTACCGGTACCCAGGGAAGGTCGTCTGTTGCTTCACCATACGATGTTGTAGTAGTAGTTGTTCATCCTATATGGATGGTCGGATGAATCGCAGGGGGAGAAAACCAAATAGCTGACAGTCAGACACATGCGTGTAGGGTCCCTAGGGTGATCCCTATAGCTATCTAACCGTATACCCTGATACTATAAGTATGGTAGCAACCTGACCACAGGGCACTCGTCCTTAGAAGGACTACCCCGTCCGGAACCTGTCCCTGACTCTGGGATACTGTATGTCCCTAAATATGCATAGGCATAATCCCTACATGCATGTTTCGCTGCCAGGACATGGGGCAGTTCATCAGGGGAGATGATGCCATTTGTCGTAGCACTCCCTTCTTACACCCGCGATACGATGGATCTTTTAAAGAGGGTGGAAGGGATATGCATCGAGGACCACTCCCTGCTAGCCAGTGTTGATGTGGAGGCGTTATACTCCTCCATACCACACGAGGCTGGTTTGTTGGCAGTCAGTTACTATCTCAGCATGCGGGGGCAGCAGTATAAGGCGCACAATGCTTTTGTTTTACAGCTGCTTAGATTCTTGCTGACGCATAACTTTTTCACTTTTGACGGTCGCCTCTACCACCAGCTCAGGGGTACGGCCATGGGTTGCTCCTGTGCGCCGTCCTATGTCAACCTGCTCCTGGGCTGGTGGGAGGCCACCGTCGTTTTTGGAGAGGGCAAACCGATGACCGGGCCCATCACCCTATGGGCCCGGTACATCGATGACATCCCCATTGTCTGGAATGCGGGCATTCTGGAATTCAAAAAGTTTGTGGACTTTCTTAACGTAAACACTATTGGCCTCCGTTTCACCCATGAGGCTAACGATAGTTCCCTTCCTTTTTTAGATGTCCGCATTTCCAAGAAACCTGGAGGTGAGCTCTCTACAACTGTCTTTCGTAAGACCACGGCCACCAACTCAGTCCTGCATTGGCAGAGTAGCCACCCCCTGCCACTAAAGAGAGGTATACCCTACGGACAGTACCTGCGTTTACGCAGGAACTGTTCGGATGAGCAAGAATTCTTAAATCAGGCAGCCGACCTTCGACAAAGGTTTAGGGCTAGGGGTTACCCCGATAAGGTACTGAGAGGGGCCTTCCAGAGAGCAGCCAACACTGCTAGAGAGACCTTACTTACTCCCAAAACTAGACAGGAGGGTGACAGGAAGGTGAGATTTATCACCACTTTTGACAGCTCTGCCAAATAATCTAGAGAGATTTTGGCACGACACTGGCCTATCCTACTTATGGATCCAGATGTCCGAGAAGTCCTGCATGAACACCCACAGGTGACGTTCAGAAGAGGCCAAAGTCTTAAGGACTTGTTGGTGCATAGTCATCTTGCACCGGCAGCCAGACCTGGTACGTGGCTGAGTCGTCGCCCTGTGGGTTGCTTCAGATGTAGTGACTGTGTTGCCTGTAGCAATATTGACCAAGGAAAAATCTTTCACAGCACTAATCTAAAACGTAATTTTCATATTAAAGATTTCATTTCATGCAGAACTGTTGGGGTGATATATAAAATCACATGTATTTGCCAAAAAGAATACATTGGCAAGACCAAGCGCGAGCTGCGAAGACGCATAGGAGAACACCTCTTGGACATTGATAAGCGTCGCGATACCCCAGTGGCCCGCCATGTCTGTGACCTCCACCAAGGTAACCCCAGGGTCATCAGAGTCATGGGCATTGAAGCTGTCAGCCCCCCCAAAAGAGGCGGGATTGGGACAAGATCCTTTTACAACGCGAGTCACGGTGGATATTTCTTTTGAAGACTGTTACACCAAATGGTCTTAATGAGCAGCTGAATTACAGCAGTTTTTTGTAGAATACCCTTTTGTCACCTTTCTGTAGTAATCATTACTTTTCTGATACCAGTAATTGATTAAGTACGCCTACGTGTAGTATGAACATGTTTTTGATATTATTTTCATAATTCTGCATTGTCAGTTTTTGGGTCAATAATTAACACTGACCAAGACCCTACATGAGACATTAAATTATCTCTCATGAGCACCTACTTTGACCTGCCTTCTTGATTGTTTCACTATGCTTTAGCTGTACCTATCCAACATAGGATTAATAGGCCAAAATATCTCTAAATTAGAACCGATCGTGGTTCAGCATATTCGGCTGTAGTCTCGTATGTCCGATCGTTTGTACTCTGCCGAATATTATGAAGCAATCGATACCTTAGTTGCTTCTTATCTTTCTTGCTGTTCTGCACAGCCTGCGCGATCTCGCGACATCTAATGCGAGTTCGCGCATGCGCAGGAGTGCGTTTCGTATTAGGCACTTTCCCTGCGCTGCAGGCCTCGTTCCCATTCCGTGATGAGCGCATGCGCCGCGCTGACGTGCAGGCGCGCAGGCGCGCTCATTGGCCTCTTTCACTGACGGCAGCGGCGGGAACCGAGGTGTATTTAAACAGGGAGGGCACACCAGGTTAGTTGGCGTCCCATATGCAGTCACTCTCATTTGTATACTACATTACCCTTTAACCTCTTATCTATGAGGTAGCCCACGTAGGGGCCGACTATCCTCGTGCACCTCATGACCATATGACTGATCGTGTCATCTTTGGTCTGCAGGCTTGACCGCTTCATCCAGGATCGACTTGCCTGATTTTTCATCATCTCCCCTGATGAACTGCCCCATGTCCTGGCAGCAAAACATGCATGTAGGGATTATGCCTATGCATATTTAGGGACATACAGTATCCCAGAGTCAGGGACAGGTTCCGGACGGGGTCGTCCTTCTAAGGACGAGTGCCCTGTGGTCAGGTTGCTACCATACTTATAGTATCAGGGTATACGGTTAGATAGCTATAGGGATCACCCTAGGGACCCTACACGCATGTGTCTGACTGTCAGCTATTTGGTTTTCTCCCCCTGCGATTCATCCGACCATCCATATAGGATGAACAACTACTACTACAACATCGTATGGTGAAGCAACAGACGACCTTCCCTGGGTACCGGTAGGACACACTGGTTACCAACTCAGTGCCGCCGTGCACTTAAAATATTTTTATATGTGATACTGGGATGACCATGGACCACTGCATTTAGTGGTTACATATTGTGTTCATCCAAGTACACAGGTTTTGCACACACCATTTAGAAGTTTTCTTTATGAGAAGGAGGGATTCTGTTTTAATGAAACGCAAGAGGATAGGATTAAGAGTCTGTGTGTCAAGTATTTTGCAGATTTCAATGTCAGGGAGTAAACAACCATCTTGATCTAGGATCTGCGAAATAGCGGTCTCAGAGGACCTCAAAGCGATAGGACAACTATCTCTCAAATCTCTGGGAGCCAAATTAATCACATCTTTTATCCGCAGTAGAGGAGAAAGCAGAGCCAGAGCCCGGGAGCTGGATGAGAACCACCCCCAGACCTTTAAAGTGTTTCGAATGAGGGGGTTAAGGGTAGAGCTTGGTACAGGAGGTGGTCTGTCAGCCAGCAGGAGGGCCCTGGTAGAGGAGGGCAAAAAGGCATTTTCTATTACAAGCCAGGATTTATGGGATGGGTTCCTAATCCAGTCTACAATTCTAGAGAGTTGTATGGCCTTTAAATACGTCTCTGGGTCAGGAAGCCCAATTCCCCATTTAGCTTTAGGTCTAGCCAGAGTGCTAAATGAGATGCGAGGATGTTTGCCCTGCCAGATAAATTTGCATATTAGTTTATTCAGGGAAATGAAGTAGGATTTAGGGATTTCAATGGGGAGCACCTGCATCAAGTAAGTGAGTCTGGGAAGGATTAGAGACATAAGTATGTTTTTTCTCCCAAACCAGGAAAGGTATGGGAAATCTAATGAGTCCAACTGGGTCTGTATGGATGTTAGAAGGGGTTTATAGTTCAGTCTAAATAAATCTGGTAAGTGAGGGGAGATCTTAACCCCTAGGTATGTTAATTGTTGGGTTTGCCAATTAAATGGGGAGTTTGTTTGGAGGGAAGTGAGACTTGTAGGAGAGAGACCAACATGTAGGATTTGGGACTTTGAAGGGTTAACTTTAAAATTGGATAGAGAACCAAATAGATTAAGCTTTGAAACTATTTTGGGTATGGATTTAAGGGGGTTGGTAGTCAGGATCAGTAGATCGTCTGCAAAAGCCGCCAGTTTAAATTCATGACCCTCGACCATCAATCCACCAATCTCCCTGTCTTGCCTAAGAGACTGCAACAGGGACTCCATCACTAAGACAAATATAAGGGGTGATAGCGGGCAGCCTTGCCTCGTACCATTTCTTATTGGGAAGTGGGAGGACATAAGGCCATTGACCGACATGGATGCTGAAGAATGTGTATACATAGAAAACATTGCGTTAATGAACTGTTCAGGAAGCTGGAATTTAGAGAGGACCTGCCTAATATATAACCTTTTTCAGCATCCGTGCCAATCATGACTAGGGGGGTGGCTTTATGGGACGCGTAGTATAGAGCATCCAATATCTTAGTAGTATTGTCTTTCCCCTCACGCCCCTTAACAAAACCCACTTGATCAGGGTGGACCAAGTCGGGAAGTAGGTTTTGCAATCTTGTGGCCAACATTTTTGCTAAAAGTTTAAGGTCCACTCCACATTGAGCAAGGATATGGGACGGTAGTTGGAACAGGATGAAAGGTCTTTTCCCTCTTTAGGAATAATTGTGATCGTAGCTTTTGTCATATCTGAGGAAAGCGAATGACCGGTTAATGCACGATTACAAATAGGGAGCATAAATGGTAGTAATAGTTCTCCAAAGGCCGAAAGGCCGAATAATAAGTTAAAGGAAGGCCGTCAGGTCCGGGGCTTTTCCCTTTAGGGGTTGATTTAATGGCAGTTGTTAATTCTAGGGAGGTAAATGGTTTGGACAAAGATTCCTGTTGTGATGAAGTTAGGGACGGAAGGTTGAGGGTGTCTAAGAAGGATTTGATATTGGCTTCTCTTCCCAAGAGAGGGTTTGGAAGAACAGAGGGTGGAAGGTTATATAGGGACTCATAGAACAGCCTAAATTGTTCTGCAATCTCCTCTGCTTTGAAAAGTTGAGTGCCCTGGGGGGATTTAAAGCTTTGTACATATCGGGAGTCTCTTCTCTGTTTTATCCTACGCATCATGTATTTTGAGGCTTTATTACCATGAGCGAAGGTTTTTTGTTGAGCAGATAGAAAAAACTTGGCTGAACGCTCGTTCAATAAGTTTTTTAATTGAGTTCTTAGAGAAGAGAGTTCCAATAATTGATGGGGCGAGTAAGGACTGCTTATGGGCCCTTTCCGCCACATGGATTTTAGTTAATAATGCAGCAAGCTTTTTTTCTGATTCTTTCTTTAGGAAGGAACAGAGACCAATCAGTCTGCCTCTAATGTATGGTTTATGAGCATCCCAGAGAATCTGGGGGGATATCTCAGGGGTATTGTTGATTGAAAAATACTCCTCTAGAAAGGAAGCTATTTGTGATTTATGTTTAGCATTGCCCAGCAGAGACTCATTAAACCTCCAAATTGAGTGTCTGTTAGATTTGTAATCTGGGCGTATGATACAGTATATGGGGGAGTGATCGGATAAGGTAATGTCTCCTATATGGGAGGACGAACAGAGTTGTATCTTTTCTTTTGGTAATAAAATATAGTCTATCCTACTATAAGAGGTATTTGCTGGGGAAAAGAAGGAGTAGTCTATTGTCTCAGGATTAAGGCAACGCCATATGTCTACCATACCCAGGTTATAGAGCTTAGTATGGAACAATTTAAGGGCTCTCATTAATATAGGAGATTTCCTAGATGAAGTGTCAATAAGTGGGTTGAAAGCCAAGTTAAAGTCTCCCGCTAAGATCAGGAAACCTTCCCTATGGGTTTCAATTAGGGAAAAGACATTAATAAGCCAGTTAACTTGGTCTGTGTTGGGGGCATAGACGTTCACAAATGTGTATAGGGATTGTCCCACTTGGCCCTTGAGAATGAGGTATCTACCATCTGGATCCTGTATATGGGATATATATTGGAAGGGAAGACTCCTGTGGAAGCCTATACTAACGCCTCTCGAGGCAGCACCCCCAGCTCCACAATAATACCAGCTGGGAAATTTAGAGTGAGTGAGATTAGGATATTTATCATGATTGAAGTGGGTTTCTTGGAGGAAAACCACTGAGCATTTCTCTTTATTTAACATGGAAAAAATCTGGCATCTTTTAGAGGGGGATCTTAATCCCTTAACATTATAAGATACCAATTTGAGATCAGACATAGTTAGTTATGTGAGAGGGAGAATCAGGGTCTCTAAATATCATGCTAAAAGGGTACTGACCAACCGGCATAAGGAGGAAAAGAAGGGTGCCACCTCGAGGAGAGTATTCCATAGACCATTTCCCCAGACCATCCCAGAACTTCTGGAAAGTTACCCAAGAGGATTGTGAGTACCTGTCAAAACAATAAAGATAAGACAAATAGAACATAACAATAAACAATAACAATAAGCAAATATTTAGTCGCCATGTATGAGGGGACTTAATAATTGTAGTACCCTGAGTGGGTGGCATAAGAGGGGGGAGAGGTAAAAATACCTAGGAATAGCAACTCCCTCTAAGGAGTGAATATTACTGGAGGGTGTTAGTAGTAATAGTGAGCCCTGGGGATTGTATTAGATCAGTGGACAGTTACTTATTTAGAACTGTAATAGCGTAGACTAGAGGGGAAGGGATGAGACGGGGGGGGGGGGGGGTAGAGAGGAGGGAATCAGGATATGGGCAGTATCATAAGTATTACATAGACTACTATTAAGATATAAAACCAATTTAGCCTACAAACAGATGGGAAGAAAATCCCTACTGTCTCGTCCTCCAATACTGAGTGGAGAAGGGGCACAATAAAGTGTAAAGAAGGTGTGAAAACCTATGTCACCACTCATCGCCTTCCTTTTCCTGAGGGTTGATTGGGCTAAGTCCTGGTAAATGGTGATGGAATTGCCCTCCCATTCCACAGCATTAGAATTCCTGGAGCTAGCCAATATGGCTTCTTTCACCGGAAAGTGTAAAAATTTGCATATCACATCTCTGGGGGATTCGTTGGCCTGCGGTTTAGGGCGAAGCGCTCTATGCGCCCTTTCTATTAAGACTTCATGCACAGAGTCCGGGCCCAGCAGTTTGAGGCAGATCTGGACAACTGTTTTTGGAATATCCACAGCCACAATCGATTCAGGGATGCCTCTGAAGCGGAGGTTGTTCCGCCTATGTAAAGGGGGAATATTAATCACCAATATTTATGCAAATATCGATAATTAATATTCATAAATAGGAGGAGCCGTCTAGTAATAACTCCGCCTATTTATGGCTTTATATATTAACAACAATACTTTCGCTATGCTTTACACTAGGCGCTATTCTAACTGCATGCGACTTACTAACTCGCTACCGCTAACAAGTACACGCTACACAAAAGGGTACAAATATAATGGTATTTATTACTACACAGTTCACACATACAAGTTATATTAACAATCCCACCCGTCTGTACTCACTGTCCCTACGGGGTTAACGGTGGCACTGCAAGGGAGTGCAGGCCACAGACACTATAGATTCAGCACTGCATGGGTTACTTGCAAGTGAGTGCTGAGGTTTACCAGGGGTACAGCAGGGATCAGGGACACAGCAGGGAGTGGGGGTTATCAGGGGTACAAATAGGGGGACTTAAGGGTTAGTAGTGTCCACAGGATCAGGGGTACAACAGGGGAACAGACTGCCAGGGTTATAGGGTTACCAGGGCAGGGGAGTAACAAGGGGGTATATAGCAGGGACCAAGAGCAGGGGGATATATATCAGGGGGGTACACTTAGGGTAACAGGGGGGGTATATAGGGTAATGCTACTTAGGGTAGCAGGGGGGGGGGGTATATAGAGGATAGGAACCAGGGGAATAGGGCATCAGGGGTGATACTTAATGTTTATGCTCGCGTCCAGGGGGGGCCGATTGCACTCTTCTTCAGAGGGGCCGGTCGGGGTCCTTCAGGAGGTGGGGGGTCCGGACACGGCCTGAGCGCAGGGTGCGCTCTCCTCTCCAGGTATCGTTGGTGGGATCAGTGGGGGTAGATGCGGCTGGTGATATTATCTGCGAACCTATACGTTCTCGATCCACAGTATAACACTGTTCCACTCCAAGGGGACACAGAATGAGACAAAGACAGCAGACGGGACTTACACACTACATAAATCAGCATGGTAGAACACATCCGTAGACAAGGACTACCACCATCAACATCAAGAAGAACTTACAAACAGATAACCAAAAACACACAACATGGACATACACAGGGAACAAACGGTGTAACAAATAGTACAGGGGTGTCAAATGTTGCCTAGCCTAGCTTGGCCACTCTGACCCCTCAGCAGCTGGTGATGCTGCCGAGAGGTAACCCCATTATGGCCAGGCTGACTAGACCCCACTGCACAATTTGTTACCTGGCTGATACTGTTGGACACATTGCAATTACTTACACAAGGGCAATTCCTTGCAATGTGTCCTTTGTTCCCACACCTGAAACACGTGACTTGGTTTCCTGTCCTGTGTGTTATGTTCCTATCTGTTTTGCAGTGTCTCGCTATGTGACCTAGGCCACCACATGCAAAACATCTGATGCTTGCTTTGCATGGCCCAGGTCCATCTACACTGCAGCCGTGCTCCCTTCTCCTGAATTGTTCCATCCTCAGGGACGCACTCTTCACCACAGTTCTTTTTTTGGTGATAACCTGTTGCATGCCAGACATTAGCTGGGACCTTACAGCAACCTCAGCCTTCAATTTGGCTACCGTCACGTCAGTAGAGGCAGTCCGCTCCTTGAAGGCCTTGACCTCAGTATAAGACTGAGTCAACTTAGCCTCAATTTCCTCCTTCTGCCTCTGCAGCTCTACTAACTGTGACTCTATCCTAGCCACCTGCGCATCTCGGTCAACAGTAGACTGCACATTCTCTGCCAGCTGTGCCCGCAATGCCGAAACCTGGTCCGAATTACTGGTACAGCACTGGCAGTGAATGGCCGGAGGAATTGTCTCCGTTGACTGAGACACCAGCGCCACTTCCTTTGGCTTACAGATGCTAGCCTCAAACGTATGAACGAGTTTGGCTAGCATCCGAAGCCGTTTGGTGGCCTTGTTCAACACCGTCCGTTTGTTAACACAAAGCTTGTGTCATGGTCTTACCTTCTTGCTGTTCTCCTTCGTTTGACATGTGCTGGCGGCAATCTTGGTTTCTGGGTTTCTTGTAGCCTCCCACCCTGCGGCTCCTCCTTCCCACTGGGAGGAGCTGGATGCCTAGCTCATATATATAGGAGGTCTGTGGCTTCAGTTCCTTGCTTGGTCCTCCTGTGTTCACATGCTTCTAGACTGCTGCTGCTTCTGGTTCCTGATACTGGTTTCGTCCGACTACCCTGCTGGTTCCTGATCCTGGTTTCGTCCGACTACCCTGCTGGCTCCTGATCCTGGCTTTGTCTGACTACCCTGCTGGTTCCTGATCCTGGCTTCGTCTGACTACCCTTCTGGTTCCTGACCTCTGGCTTCGCAAAGACTCTGCTTCGGTTTCGCCATCCGTTTGGACTTTTGCTTTACAGCTTTATTTTCAATAAAGCCTTCTTATTTTCACTTATCCCTTGTTGTACGTCTGGTTCATGGTTCCGTGACATTAGGACCAAGCCATGAATTCTGACGGTACAGGGCCATCCTCGCTACCCACGCTGGTTGCCAGACTTGATCAGCAGGATCACCTGTTGGGTCGGTTCGCTGTGGCGTTGCAAACCCTGCTTGAACGCACGGCTCATTTCGCTCCCGTTGCCGATGGGTCGGTTGTCGCTCCTGGGCCCGCTCCTACTGCCGCTCCGGTTGTTGCGCCAGAGTCTACCCCGACACCTGTTGTTGCACCTGCGGTGTTTCGGGGTATGACCGGTTCTGCCCCTCTTCCACAGCGCTTTGGGGGAGAGCCAACTCAGTGCCGAGGTTTCCTTAACCAGGTGGGCATTTATTTCGAGTTGCTGCCACATGCCTTTCCCACTGAGAGATCAAAGGTTGGCTTCTTGATCTCGCTGCTCTCGGACAAGGCCTTGGCCTGGGCCAGCCCTTTATGGGAGAACAACAATCCGGTGGTTGCCGAGTTTTCCGGTTTTGTTGCTTCTCTTCGGAAGGTATTCGATGTGCCGGCTCGTGCTGCCTCTGCTGCGAAGCTCCTTATGTCCATCAGACAGGGTTTACGATCCGTAGCTGAATACGCCATTGAGTTTCGTACCCTGGCAGCAGAGGTGGGCTGGAATAATGAGGCTCTGGTCGCTGCTTTCTCTCATGGTCTCTCGGATGCCTTGAAGGATGAGGTTGCAGCTAAGGACCTAAGTGGAGCTCGAGTCTCTTATTTCTTTCCTGATTTTGATTGACACCAGACTCAGGGAGAGACCTTCCTTTAAGGAGAGCCTGCGGAGGTTTTCTAACAGATTGGCGCCTACGTTTGTTGTCCCACCCGTGCCTCCCTCTCCTCCCACGCCTCCTGGGGATGACTTGTCTGGGGGTGAACCCATGCAGCTGGGGTTTGCTCGCCTGTCCGAGGGGGAGAGGGTACTCCGGAGACGCGAGGGCCGATGCATGTACTGTGGTCTCGGTGGGCATTTTCGGTTGGCATGTCCGAACCGTCCGGGAAACGCTCGCACCTGAGATCCTGTCGGGGGCAGATCTTGGGTGGAGTCTCCTCGTCCCCGGTTTCCCGTGTTGACAAACCACTGATCACTGTTGTCCTCTCCTGGGTCGGGGGCTCGGTGACGACCCAGGCGTTGGTGGACTCTGGTGCCGGTGGTTTGTTCATTGATAATGTATTCGCTGCCGCCAATTCCATTCCTCTGCAGGCTCGAGGTTCCCCACTGGCTCTTGAGGCGATAGACGGCAGACCCCTTCTGCCGCCACACGTGACTCATGAGACCCTTCCAGTGGGGATAGCCATTGGTGCCGTTCACAGAGAGTCGGTCTGCCTCCAGGTTATTTCGTCTCCACACTACTCGGTGGTCTTGGGGTACCCCTGGCTCCGGAAGCATAATCCGACTTTCGATTGGAGATCGGCCGAGATCCTCTCGTGGTCACCGCAGTGTGGGGCTAGTTGCATCCATGGGTCTGTCAAGTTGCTGTGTACTTCCTCGGACTCTCTGTTGCCTCCTGAATACGAGGAGTACCGGGATGTATTCGATAAGGTGCGCGCGGTTGCCCTACCTCCGCACCGCCCATACGATTGTGCCATAGAGTTACAATCTGGTGCCGTTCCTCCTCGTGGCAAAGTCTATCCACTGTCGGTAGCGGAGAATGTGGCCATGGAGGAGTACGTGAGGGAGGCGCTTTCACGCGGACACATTCGCAAATCCTCGTCCCCGGCAGGGGCTGGATTTTTCTTTGTGAAAAAGAAGGGCGGTGAGTTGAGGCCTTGCATCGATTACAGGGGTCTCAATCGCATCACGATCAAGAACGCTTACCCGATACCCTTGATTTCCGAGCTGTTCGATCGCCTTAAAGGGGCCACGGTCTTTACCAAACTCGACCTGAGGACGGCATATAACCTGGTAAGGATCAAGGCGGGCGATGAGTGGAAGACCGCGTTTAACACCAGGACCGGTCATTATGAATCCTTGGTTATGCCCTTTGGGTTGTGCAATGCGCCCGCAGTCTTTCAGGAATTCATCAACGATGTTTTCCGTGACCTGTTGCAGCAGTGTGTGGTGGTCTATTTGGATGACATCTTGGTATATTCTGAATCCATGGAGGCCCACATTCTGGATGTCGGACGAGTGTTGCAACGGTTACGAGAGAACAAGCTGTTCGGTAAGCTTGAGAAATGCGAATTTCACCGATCCCAGGTAACCTTCTTAGGTTACATCATTTCCGCTGAGGGGTTCTCCATGGATCCTGAGAAGGTTTCGGCTGTCTTACAGTGGCCCCAGCCCAGTGGTCTTCGTTCCCTGCAGCGCTTTTTGGGCTTCGCCAATTATTATCGGAAGTTCATCAGGGACTTTTCCATGCTAGCCAAGCCTCTCACGGATCTGACCAGGAAGGGCAGTAATTCCCAGGTCTGGCCGCTCGAGGCCATCCGAGCTTTTGAGGCTCTAAAGTCCGCCTTTGTGTCGGCTCCGATTCTGTCGCATCCCAACCCTGGGTTGCCCTTTGTCCTCGAGGTGGACGCGTCTGAGACGGGAGTAGGCGCCCTTCTGTCTCAGCGTAGAACACCAGAGGGTCCTCTGCTTCCTTGTGGGTTTTACTCCCGGAAACTGTCTTCCGCGGAGTGCAACTATCAGATTGGTGACAGGGAGTTATTGGCCATCGTGCAGGCCCTTAAAGAATGGAGGCACTTGCTCGAGGGTTCGGTGGTTCCGGTCCTCATCCTGACGGACCACAAGAATCTGACCTACCTTTCTGAGGCCAAGAGATTGTCACCACGTCAGGCCAGATGGGCTCTGTTCTTGTCACGTTTTAATTACGTGGTCTCCTACCTACCCGGTTCCAAGAACATCAGGGCGGATGCCTTATCACGGCAGTACTCCGAGCTGTCCAGGGAGTAGTCGATTCCGACTTCGGTCATACCTCCGAATCAGATCTTGGCCGCCATTCGCACCAGCCTGACCTCTCCCCTGGGTGAGCAGATTTTGGCGGCTCAATCTGGTGCTCCCTCTGGGAGACCCAACGGCAGATGTTTTGTGCCTGACGAGTTGCGCACTCGGTTGTTGCGAACCTACCATAACTCCAAGACCGCGGGGCATCCTGGAAAGAATCAGCTGTCCTGGGCTGTTTCACGTCTGTTCTGGTGGCCTTCCCTACGTTCCGACATCGCCGCATATGTAGCGGCATGCTCCGTTTGTGCCCAGAGTAAGTCCCCTCGGCACCTTCCGTTGGGCCTTCTGCAACCCATAGCCACCGGGGAGCGCCCATGGTCACACCTGGGGATGGATTTCATTGTGGACCTCCCTGCATCCCAAGGCCATACGGTCATTCTCATGATTGTGGATCGGTTTTCCAAAATGTGCCACTGTGTTCCTCTCAAGAAGTTACCCTCTGCACAAGAGTTGGCCACGATTTTTGCCAGGGAGGTCTTCCGGTTGCACGGTTTGCCCAAGGAGATTGTGTCGGATCGGGGGAGTCAGTTTGTGTCCAGGTTCTGGCGCGCCTTTTGCTCCCAGTTGGGGATTCATCTCTCCTTCTCCTCGGCCTACCACCCTCAGTCCAATGGGGCCGCAGAACGATCCAATCAGGCCTTGGAGCAATTCCTTCGGTGCTATGTCTCCGATCACCAAGACAATTGGGTTGACCTCCTGCCTTGGGCTGAGTTTGCCAGGAACACGGCGGTGAACTCTTCCTCTGGGACGTCTCCCTTCATGGCCAATTATGGGTTCCAACCTGCCGTGTTACCGGAGGTATTCTCTCCCCAGGATATTCCGGCTGTGGAGGATCACCTTTCCGTCCTACGTGCTTCTTGGGTACTGATCCAGAAGTCCCTTGAGGTCTCTGCGCAGCGCCAGAGATTCCAGGCTGATCGCAGACGAGCGCCTGCTCCTTCCTACCAGGTCGGAGACCGTGTATGGTTGTCCACCCGCAACCTCAACCTTCGAGTGCCCACTCCCAAGCTGGCGCCTCGCTTTGTTGGTCCCTTCCGAGTGCTTCGCAGGGTAAACCCGGTAGCCTATGCCCTTGCGCTTCCTCCTGGCATGCGGATCTCCAACGTGTTTAATGTCTCCCTGTTGAAGCCACTGGTGTGTAATCGTTTCACTTCCTCGGTTCCTCGGCCTCGTCCGGTCCAAGTGGGTAATCGTGAGGAGTATGAGGTGAGCAATATCCTGGACTCACGCCTGGTCCGCGGTCGGGTGCAGTTTTTGGTCCATTGGCGTGGTTATGGTCCAGAGGAGCGTTCCTGGGTTCCCTCCGCAGATGTCCATGCTCCTGCCTTGCTCCGAGCCTTCCACGCACGCTTCCCTCAGAAACCGTTCTTTACTCCGCGGAGGAGGGGCCCTTGAGGGGGAGGTACTGTCATGGTCTTACCTTCTTGCTGTTCTCCTTCGTTTGACATGTGCTGGCGGCCATCTTGGTTTCTGGGTTTCTTGTAGCCTCCCACCCTGCGGCTCCTCCTTCCCACTGGGAGGAGCTGGATGCCTAGCTCATATATATAGGAGGTCTGTGGCTTCAGTTCCTTGCTTGGTCCTCCTGTGTTCACATGCTTCTAGACTGCTGCTGCTTCTGGTTCCTGATACTGGTTTCGTCCGACTACCCTGCTGGTTCCTGATCCTGGCTTCGTCTGACTACCCTGCTGGTTCCTGATCCTGGCTTCGTCTGACTACCCTTCTGGTTCCTGACCTCTGGCTTCGCAAAGACTCTGCTTCGGTTTCGCCATCCGTTTGGACTTTTGCTTTACAGCTTTATTTTCAATAAAGCCTTCTTATTTTCACTTATCCTTTGTTGTACGTCTGGTTCATGGTTCCGTGACAGCTTGTCATAACTACAAGCCTGTGCCAACAAATCGGACCACAGCATTTCTGCTGACTTGTATGTGGTGGGGAGGATGGGGTTAAATGTGCTGTGTTTGCTCAAGTGTTGCAGTGTGGGGAAGTCCATACTCACCGTTTGATGAGTGTCCATCTTCTCCTTGGCGCCGTACTTCGCAGCTGCTTGGAAGATGTCCATTTTCCCGGATCGCCTCTTCCCGACCAGCCTGACTTGTACGCCGCTCCCACGAAGATGGATCTCCTTCACTGACGTGTCTTCTTCTCCCTTGCATTCACTTGAGCGATGCAGTGACATTTTTCTGAGCCTCCATCTTCTTGTTGGTGCTGACTTTTCCGTCTCTTCTTCTCTTACCCCAGCGAGGGTGACCGTGTAAAGCAAATACAAAAATATTAGTACACAGATAGATTCTAGATTCTCTGCAAAAGATTTTGTTTTATTTCTGGTACTCTAAGGGAAGTATCGCTTCTCCTGTACGAATTATCGGGTCCTAGACGCTCAGACACTCCGCTGACCGCGTCTCTCCTGCCCGCTAATTCACAGTACCAGCGACCCTCAGCCTTAAGACCAAAAACAAACGCAAAATCCACGCAGTGGGCCTGGCTTGCCAATGTAAAGGGGGAATATTAATCACCAATATTTTGCAAATATCGATAATTAATATTCATAAATAGGAGGAGCCGTCTAGTGATAACTCCGCCTATTTATGCCTTTATATATTAACAACAATACTTTCGCTATGCTTTACACTAGGCGCTATTCTAACTGCATGCGCCTTACTAACTCGCTACCGCTAACAAGTACACGCTACACAAAAGGGTACAAATATAACGGTATTTATTACTACACAGTTCACACATACAAGTTATATTAACAATCCCACCCGTCTGTACTCACTGTCCCTACGGGGTTAACGGTGGCACTGCAAGGGAGTGCAGGCCACAGACACTATAGATTCAGCACTGCAAGGGTTACTTGCAAGTGAGTGCTGAGGTTTACCAGGGGTACAGCAGGGATCAGGGACACAGCAGGGAGTGGGGGTTATCAGGGGTACAAATAGGGGGACTTAAGGGTTAGTAGTGTCCACAGGATCAGGGGTACAACAGGGGAACAGACTGCCAGGGTTATAGGGTTACCAGGGCAGGGGAGTAACAGGGGGGTGTATAGCAGGGACCAAGAGCAGGGGGATATATATCAGGGGGGTATACTTAGGGTAACAGGGGGGGTATATAGGGTAATGCTACTTAGGGTAGCAGGGGGGGGGGTATATAGAGGATAGGAACCAGGGGAATAGGGCATCAGCGGTGATACTTAATGTTTATGCTCGCGTCCAGGGGGGGTCGCTCCTGAGCGCCGATTGCACTCTTCTTCAGAGGGGCCGGTTGGGGTCCTTCAGGAGGTGGGGGGTCCGGACACGGCCTGAGCACAGGGTGCGCTCTCCTCTCCAGGTATCGTTGGTGGGATCAGTGGGGGTAGATGCGGCTGGGTCCGGTCATGGAGCCGGAGTGGGGGATGCGTCCTAAGCGCCGATGCGCTTCTCCAGGTGGGGGCCCTCTCCCAACTTCAGAGTGCCAGGGCCGCCGGATATTTATCCCCCCGGCGGCCCGCACTCCCGCGCCACCAGGGGGCGCGCGCGCGCACACACACACACACCACAGGACACGTGGGCCGGCGCGATGAGATGACGTCACCGCGCCTGCCCGCGCGTCCCTGCACGCGCGCCGCAGGGCCGCGTGCACTTGCTGACAGGCGGGAGATCCTTTGATCTCCTGCCTGTAGCTCCCAGCATTCCGGACATCGCAAGGGTAATTGCGATGCCAGAATGCGCATAATAGAGTGAGCGGAGGTATCTCCTCTCTCTCTATTATGCTTAATTATCTCCAGCAGGACTGCAGATAATTAGAACAAAAGGATTCAAATTCTATTGAATTTGAATCCTTTTGAGTTCACCAGAATGACCGGACCTTGTCCGGTCATTCTGGCGCCTTCACCCAGATTACATCAATGTAAATGCTTGGGGCACATTTACATTGATGCATCTGTGTCCATGTAGGGGGGGGGGATTTATATGGTATGGGGATATGACAAGGGGCATTATATGAATATACATGTGTATTGATGCTTGGGGCACATCCATACACATGTATACATTAATCATACATTTTAAGGGGGATTATATAAGGGACCACATTAATATATATATAAGGGGGCACAGATAATAAGGGGCACATCACAAGCCCCTACATTATCAGGGGGCACAAGCCCCTACATCATAAGGGGGCACAAGCCCCTACATCATAAGGGGGCACAAGCCCCTACATATATTAAAAGGGATCACAGATATCGCACAGGGGCCTTCATGAGCCCCTGTGGGCCACTAAGGGCAGATGTGCGCAGATGCTGGGAACATCCGCGCACATCCTCCTATAACGTGATTAATGCATGCATATATATCATACATGCACACACGTGTTTGCATGCATGTATGTATATATATATGCATGCGTCTCAACCCTTCCTCAACAGCCTACTCCTATTCTCCTGGTCCTCCATAGCGGTATATAAGGAGTTAATGTGACTTTGGGCTAGAGACAGGCTGGCGGACACCCTGTTCTGATGATGGAGTATTGCGGCCTGGGTGTCTTCTAACACTTCAACCCTCCGGCCTATGTGGCGTACATCCTCTTTTATTGAGGAGAGATCCAAGCTAAGGGGACCCAGGGCGTCTGCCAGGGCTTCCTTGAGAAAAGCCCTGGAGATAGGTAGGCAGTCTATATCACTGGGATCTTTCCCTACCTTATCGGAGCCTGCAGCTGCAGCTTGCTTGTGGCTGGAGCGAGGTGTTCCGGGCGCCATCTTGGGTTCTCTGTTAACAGCCGCCACCGCCGCCTTTTTCATGAATTTCTCTATCGGTTTGGCTCAGAGATCTGATGTGACCTGTCTGGTCAGCAGGCTTTTGGCCACCTATTTTGACCATCTTGCAATCCAGTTCGCTGATGATAAGGAGCTGTGAGGGATAAGCTAGCAGGAGAGCTGCACTCCATACAACCATCCGACTCTGGTGTAGGCTCCGCCCCCCGAGTTGCCCACATTTTAACGTGTGCGGACTACTGGGTTGCCACCCTGCTGGATCCCCGGTACAAAGACAATGTGCCCACCTTACTTCCTGCACTGGAGCGTGATAGGAAGATGCGCGAGTACAAGCGCACGTTGGTAGACGCGCTACTGAGAGCATTCCCAAATGTCACAGGGGAAAAAGTGGAAGCCCAAGGCGAAGGCAGAGGAGTAGCAAGAGGTCGCCAACGCAGCTGTGTCACGGCCAGCTCATCTGAGGGCAGGGTTAGCATGGCAGAGATGTGGAAAATTTTTGTCACCACGCCACAGCTAACTGCACCACCACCTGATACGGAACGTGTTAGCAGGAGGCAGCATTTCACTAACATGGTGGAACAGTACGTGTGCACACCCCTCCACGTACTGACTGATGGTTCGGTCCCATTCAACTTCTGGGTCTCCAAATTGTCCACGTGGCCAGAGCTAGCCTTTTATGCCTTGGAGGTGCTGGCCTGCCCGGCGGCCAGCGTTTTGTCTGAACGTGTATTCAGCACGGCAGGGGGCGTCATTACAGACAAACGCAGCCGCCTGTCTACAGCCAATGTGGACAAGCTGACGTTCATAAAAATGAACCAGGCATGGATCCCACAGGACCTGTCCATCCCTTGTGCAGTTTAGACATTAACTACCTCCCCTTAACCATATATTATTGTACTCCAGGGCACTTCCTCATTCAATCCTATTTTTATTTTCATTTTACCATTATATTGCGGGACAACCCAAAGTTGAATGAACCTCTCCTCTGTCTGGGTGTCGGGGCCTAAAAATATCTGACAGTGGCCTGTTCCAGTGGTGGGTGACGTGAAGCCTGATTCTCTGCTATGACATGAAGCCTGAATCTCTGTTATGGGACCCCTCTCCTCTGTCTGGGTGCCGGGGCCTAAAAATATCTGACAGTGGCCTGTTCCAGTGGTGGGTGACGTGAAGCCTGATTCTCTGCTATGACATGAAGCCTGATTCTCTGATATGACATGAAGCCTGAATCTCTGTTATGGGACCTCTCTCCTCTGTCTGGGTGCCGGGGCCTAAATATCTGACAATGGACTGTTCCAGTGTTGGGTGACGTGAAGCCTGATTCTCTGCTATGACATGAAGCCTGATTCTCTGCTATGACATGAAGCGTGATTCTCTGCTATGGGACCTCTCTCCAATTGATATTGGTTAATTTTTATTTATTTTATTTTTATTTTAATTAACCACTTCAGCCCCCCTAGCTTAAACACCCTGAAAGACCAGGCCACTTTTTACACTTCTGCACTACACTACTTTCACCGTTTATTGCTCGGTCATACAACTTACCACCCAAATGAATTTTACCTCCTTTTCTTCTCACTAATAGAGCTTTCATTTGGTGGTATTTCTTTGCTGCTGACATTTTTACTTTTTTTGTTATTAATCGAAATTTAACGATTTTTTTGCAAAAAAATGACATTTTTCACTTTCAGTTGTCAAATTTTGCAAAAAAAACTACATCCATATATAAATTTTGCTCTAAATTTATTGTTCTACATGTCTTTGATAAAAAAAAAATGTTTGGGTAAAAAAAAAATGGTTTGGGTAAAAGTTATAGCGTTTACAAACTATGGTACAAAAATGTGAATTTCCGCTTTTTGAAGCAGCTCTGACTTTCTGAGCACCTGTCATGTTTCCTGAGGTTCTACAATGCCCAGACAGTACAAACACCCCACAAATGACCCCATTTCGGAAAGTACACACCCTAAGGTATTCGCTGATGGGCATAGTGAGTTCATAGAACTTTTTATTTTTTGTCACAAGTTAGCGGAAAATGATGATTTTTTTTTTTTTTTTTCTTACAAAGTCTCATATTCCACTAACTTGTGACAAAAAATAAAAACTTCCATGAACTCACTATGCCCATCAGCGAATACCTTGGGGTCTCTTCTTTCCAAAATGGGGTCACTTGTGGGGTAGTTATACTGCCCTGGCATTCTAGGAGCCCAAATGTGTGGTAAGGAGTTTGAAATCAAATTCAGTAAAAAATGACCTGTGAAATCCGAAAGGTGCTCTTTGGAATGTGGGCCCCTTTGCCCACCTAGGCTGCAAAAAAGTGTCACACATCTGGTATCCCCGTACTCAGGAGAAGTTGAGGAATGTGTTTTGGGGTGTCTTTTTACATATACCCATGCTGGGTGAGAGAAATATCTTGGTCAAATGCCAACTTTGTATAAAAAAATTGGAAAAGTTGTCTTTTGCCAAGATATTTCTCTCACCCAGCATGGGTATATGTAAAATGACACCCCAAAACACATTCCCCACCTTCTCCTGAGTACGGAGATACCAGATGTGTGACACTTTTTTGCAGCCTAGGTGGGCAAAGGGGCCCATATTCCAAAGAGCACCTTTCGGATTTCACAGGTCATTTTTTACAGAATTTGATTTCAAACTCCTTACCACACATTTGGGCCCCTAGAATGCCAGGGCAGTATAACTACCCCACAAGTGACCCCATTTTGGAAAGAAGAGACCCCAAGGTATTCGCTGATGGGCATAGTGAGTTCATGGAAATTTTAATTTTTTGTCACAAGTTAGTGGAATATGAGACTTTGTATGAAAAAAAAAAAAAAAAAATCATCATTTTCCACTAACTTGTGACAAAAAATAAAAAATTCGAGGAACTCGCCATGCCCCTCACGGAATACCTTGGGGTGTCTTCTTTCCAAAATGGGGTCACTTGTGGGGTAGTTATACTGCCCTGGCATTTTCCAGGGGCCCTAATGTCTGGTAAGTAGGTAAATGACCTGTGAAATCCGAAAGGTGCTCTTTGGAATGTGGGCCCCTTTGCCCACCTAGGCTGCAAAAAAGTGTCACACATCTGGTATCTCCGTACTCAGGAGAAGGTGGGGAATGTGTTTTGGGGTGTCATTTTACATATACCCATGCTGGGTGAGAGAAATATCTTGGCAAAAGACAACTTTTCCCATTTTTTTTATACTAAGTTGGCATTTGACCAAGATATTTATCTCACCCAGCATGGGTATATGTAAAATGACACCCCAAAACATATTCCCCAACTTCTGCTGAATACGGAGATACCACATGTGTGACACTTTTTTGCAGCCTAGGTGGGCAAAGGTGCCCAAATTCCTTTTAGGAGGGCATTTTTAGACATTTGGATACCAGACTTCTTCTCACGCTTTGGGGCCCCTAAAATGCCAGGGCAGTATAAATACCCCACATGTGACCCCATTTTGGAAAGAAGACACCCCAAGGTATTCAATGAGGGGCATGGCGAGTTCATTGAAAAAAAAAATTTTTGGCACAAGTTAGCGGAAATTGATTTTTTTGATTTTTTTCTCACAAAGTCTCCCTTTCCGCTAACTTGGGACAAAAATTTCAATCTTTCATGGACTCAATAAGCCCCTCAGCGAATACCTTGGGGTGTCTTCTTTCCAAAATGGTGTTATTTGTGGGGTGTTTGTACTGCCCTGGCATTTGAGGGTCTCCGCAATCATTACATGTATGCCCAGCATTAGGAGTTTCTGCTATTCTCCTTATATTGAGCATACGGGTAATGAGATTTTTTTTTTCCGTTCAGCCTCTGGGCTGAAAGAAAAAAATGAACGGCACAGATTTCTTCATTCGCATCGATCAATGTGGATGAAAAAATCTCTGCCAAAAAAAGAAAAAGGAGGGGAAAGGCGTCTGCCAGGACATAGGAGCTCCGCCCAACATCCATACCCACTTCAGCTCGTATGCCCTGGCAAACCAGATTTCTCCATTCACATCAATCGATGTGGATGAATAAATCATTGCCGGGATTTTTTTTTTTATATATACAAAGTGTTTGCCAAAGTATATGAACACCGCCACCTCCTCAGCTCATATGCCTCGGCAAACGTATCTTTTACTGCAGAGGAGAAATCTCGTCTTGCAGCGCCGCATACACCGACTTGCGTGTAATCTGACAGCAGCGCAATGCTTCTGTCCGAATGCACATCAGTGCTGCAGCTGGTCGATCGGTTGGTCCACCTGAAAGGTAAAAAAAACAAAACAAAAAAGAAAAAACCAGGCCGCAAAGCAATAACTTTATTAACTGTTGAACAGAACATAGAAACTTTTTTTAAACTTTTTTAACTGAACGTTTAACTTTTTTACTTATTGGTATTTTTTTTTTTGTTTAGTTTTTTTTACCTTTATAGAACAAACCTCTCCTTCCCCATGGGACAATGTGCAAAGCGCAAATCGCCCAAAGATGTGGCGAAGTACGTTATGCACTTTATCCCAGGTGAAAGGAGAGGTTTGCAGCAGCTGTGAGTGAATGGGCCCTAATAGCCCTGTGTGCCTGTCCTGGTGAGATGTGATCCCTATGCTAGGTGTACCTGTGTGTGGTACTTCCGGAAACACTCTCCATAGCATAGGGCAGGGTGGTCAGCACAGTCAGGACAGAAATAGCGGGTGTCATGCCTTATTCCACTCCTGCTACAGACACGACATCTTTTTCGGGGTGACGGTTGGGTTGAGGTACCAGGAACGACACTGGGGAAATGTCGCTCGTGTAGACGGCTAACTACACTGGTGGATGGGGCCACGGAACCTCCTGGGTAAAGGAGGTTCTCCATGATCTCTTCCTGGAATTTGAGGAAGGATCCTGTTCTCCCAGCCTTACTGTAGAGAACAAAACTATTGTAGAGCGCCAATTGAATTAAATATACAGACACCTTCTTATACCAGCGTCTGGTTCTGCGGGAAACTAAATACGGAGACAACATCTGGTCATTGAAGTCCACCCCTCCCATGAGCGCATTATAGTCGTGGACACAGAGGGGCTTTTCAATGACACGGGTTGCTCGCTCAATTTGGATTGTCGTGTCTGCGTGAATGGAGGAGAGCATGTAAACGTCACGCTTGTCTCTCCATTTCACCGCGAGCAGTTCTTCGTTACACAAGGCAGCCCTCTGCCCCCTTGCAAGACGGGTGGTTACAAGCCGTTGGGGGAAGCCCACGCGACTAGTTCGCGCGGTGCCACAGGCGCAAATCCGTTCTAGAAACAAATGCCTAAAGAGGGCCACACTTGTGTAGAAATTGTCCACATAAAGATGGTACCCCTTGCCGAATAAGGGTGACACCAAGTCCCAGACTGTCTTCCCACTGCTCCCCAGGTAGTCAGGGCAACCGACCGGCTCCAGGGTCTGATCTTTTCCCTCATAGATCCGAAATTTGTGGGTATAGCCTGTGGCCCTTTCACAGAGCTTATACAATTTGACCCCATACCGGGCACGCTTGCTTGGGATGTATTGTTTGAAGCCAAGGCGCCCGGTAAAATGTATTAGGGACTCGTCTACGCAGATGTTTTGCTCAGGGGTATACAAATCTGCAAATTTCAGGTTGAAATGGTCTATGAGGGGCCGAATTTTGTGGAGCCGGTCAAAAGCAGGGTGGCCTCTGGGACGGGAGGTGGTGTTGTCGCTAAAGTGCAGGAAACGCAGGATGGTCTCAAATCGTGTCCTGGACATAGCAGCAGAGAACATGGGCATGTGATGAATTGGGTGCGTTGACCAATATGACCGCAATTCATGCTTTTTTGTCAGGCCCATGTTGAGGAGAAGGCCAAAAAAAAATTTAAGTTCGGAAACTTGGACTGGTTTCCACCGGAAAGGCTGGGCATAATAGCTTCCCGGGTTAGCGGTTATAAATTGTGTGGCATACTGGTTGGTCTCTGCCACGACTAAGTCCAAGAGCTCCGCAGTCAAGAACAGCTCAAAAAATCCCAGGGCCGAACCGATTTGAGCCGTCTCAACCCGAACTCCAGACTGGGCGGTGAAAGGGGGAACTACTGGTGCGGCTGAAGTTGGTGACTGCCAATCAGGATTTGCCAGCACCTCAGGGACTCTAGGGGCTCTACGGGCCTGTCTGTGCGGTGGCTGCGACGGGGTAACTATTGCACGTGCCACCGTACCAGCTTCAACTGCCCTTCTGGTGCTCGCTACTTCACCAGGTTGTACGGCAGTGCTGGTACTAGGTCCAGGAAGGGCTGCGCTGCTGGTGTATGCCTCACCACGTGATCCGGCAGCGACAGCCCCACTCTGCTGCTCTTGAAGCGGATCCTGCGTAACCTGTGGTCTAGTGACATGGGGCCGGGTACGCCTGGTGCTTCCAGGGACCTCCACCTCCTCGTCCGAACTTTGGGTCAGAGAGCCACTGCTTTCCACAGGTTCATATTCTGACCCGCTAGATTCGTCAGATGAGGGTTCCCACTCCTCATCCGACTGGGTCAGAATCCTGTAGGCCTCTTCAGAAGAATACCCCCTGTTTGACATTTTGGACTACTAAATTTAGGGGTATTCCCTGAGACTACCCAAGAAAAAAAGCAAACCTGTCTTACAAAGGGGAGGCTAGCGAAGTACCGGAGGCCGCTGCGGTTGATAAAAAATATCAAAACTGATTTTTTTATCGCCGCAGTGCGTGTAAAATGAATGTGCAGTGATCAAAAAATATATTTTTTTTGTCACTGCGGTGGGGCGGGCGTGGGTGAACGCACGTGTGGGCGACCGATCAGGCCTGATCGGGCAAACACTGCGTTTTGGGTGGAGGGCGAACTAAAGTGACACTAATACTATTATAGATCTGACCGTGATCAGTTTTGATCACTTACAGATACTATAAAAGTACAAATGCTGATTAGCGATACGCTAAACAGCGAATAAAAGTGACTACGGTGCGGTGGGGTGGGCGCTAACTGACGCTAACTACCTAACCAAGGGGCCTAAACTATCCCTAAAACCTAACAGCCAATACCAGTGAAAAAAAAAAAGTGACAGTTTACACTGATCACTTTTTTTCCTTTCACTAGTGATTGACAGGGGCGATCAAAGGGGTGATCAAAGGGTTTATTGGGGTGCAGGTGGGTGATCTGGGGCTAAGGTGTAGTGTTGGTGCTACTCACAGTTCAGTCTGCTCCTGTGCTGGATCCAACCGACGAAAAGGACCAGCACAGGAGCAGACAAGCCATATAACAGATCATATTTACTAATATGATCTGTTATATGACTTTGGATTGGATTTTTTGAAAATCGCCAGCCTGCCAGCCAATGATCGTTGCTGGCAGGCTGGTGACGAAATACTTCTTTTAATTTTGCCGGCCCGCGATGCGCATGCGCGGGCCGGCTTTGAGCGAAATCTCGCGTCTCGCGAGATGACGCGTATATGCGTGACTCTGCGCAGCGCTGCCACCTCCGGAACGCAATCCTGCGTTAGGCGGTCCGGAGGTGGTTAATTTCCCTATCCACATTTGTTTGCAGGGGATTTACCTACATTTTGCTGCCTTTTGCAGCCCTGTAGCCCTTTCCTGGGCTGTTTTACAGCCTTTTTAGTGCTGAAAAGTTCGAGTCCCCATTGTCTTCAATGGGGTTCGGGGCGAAGTTCGGGTCGAGTTCGGATCCCGAACCCGAACATTTCCGGGAAGTTCGGCCGAACTTCTCGAACCCAAACATCCAGGTGTTCGCTCAACTCTAATCCTGATGCATCCTGAACTGATTGCTCTCCATTCAGATTGCATGGGGATAAAACTGATAAGTTCTTTTCCGGTATTGAGCCCCTAGGACGGAACTCTATGCCGGAAAAGAAAAACGCAAGTGTGAAAGTACCCTAAGAGAACTGTTTGCTTAATCATGAATTGATACAGGAGCTTAATATATCGGAGCAAAATATAAAGACACAAGGTTGATACATGAATGTACAGTGCTGCCCATAATTATTCATACCCCAGGCAAATTTTGACTTAAATTTACTTTTATTCAACCAGCAAGTAATTTTTTGATGGGAAATGACATAGGTGTCTCCCAAAAGATAATAAGACGATGTACAAGAGGCATTATTGTGGGGAAAAAAAAACATTTCTCAGCTTTTATTTACATTTTAACAAAAAATACAAGATGTTCCGCACTGTGGAAATCTCAGAGGACGTGGTCGGAAGCCAAAAGTGACACCTGTGCTGGCCAGGAGGATAGTTAGAGAGGTGAAAAAGAATCCAAGGATCACCGCCAAGGCCATCCTGGTGAATCTGGGCTCTGCTGGTGGCAATGTCTCAAGGCAGACAATCCAACGGACACTGCACAATGCAAACCAAGGAGGACGCCACTTCTCCAGATAAGGCACAGAAAAGCTCGCTTGGCCTTTGCAAAAGCTCATCTGGACAAAGAAGAAGACTTCTGGTCTTCTGTGTTATGGTCAGATGAAACAAAAATTTAATTGTTTGGTCACAATGATGTTTCCTTCATTTGGCGTAAAAAAGGAGAAGCCTTCAACTCAAAGAACACCATCCCCACTGTCAAACATGGTGGTGGGAACCTAATGCTTTGGGGGTGTTTTTAAGCCAATGGACCAGGGAACCTAATCACAGTAAGTAAAAAAGAGCAATACATGAGGATTCTCAACGACATCAGGCAGTCTGCAGAGAAACTTGGCCTTGGGCACCAGTGGACATTTCAGCATGACAATGACCCAAAACACACAGCAAAAGTGGTGAAGAAATGGTTAGCAGACAACAACATTAACGTTTTGGAGTGGCCCAGCCAGAGTCCAGACTTGAATCCAATTGAAAATCTGTGGAGGAAGCTAAAGATCAGGGTAATGGCAAGAAGACCCTCCAACCTGAAAGATTTGGAGCTCATTGCTTAAGATGAATGGGCAAAAATACCTGTGGAGACATGCAAAAAGCTGGTCTGCAATTATAGGAAGCGTTTGATTGCTGTAATAGCCAATAAAGGCTTTTCTATTGATTATTGAGAAGGGTATGAATAATTTTGGACTGGACACTTTTTTCTCAAATGTAAATAAAAGCCGAGAAATGTTTTTTTTTCCACAATAATGCCTCTTGTACATCGTCTCCCCATTTCCCATCAAAAAATTACTTGCTGGTTGAATAAAAGTAACTTTTACTGTATATGGGTAATAATTGATAAAAAAAAATATATGCCCATCACAAGAACACAAATACTCCAGGTTGCTTCTACTTATGTCCTTCAGTTATTCCCTTCAACAATTTGACATACAGAGGAAAGTGAAGAGAAATAAGTAGCCTCTCTCTGTATAATATAATTTATAAATTGCAATTCATATATTTTACACAACAACTTATTTTTTATATATTATCTGTGTATATTTTTTTTATATATATTTTAGACATATGATTAATTAATAAATGAAATATTTGAGTGACATGCATAAGTATTCCTCCAAATGAAGTGTGCCTGTCTACTGTTATAAATCAATTTGATATTATGTGAATGGGGTGAACCATACAGTCAGAGCACCTTATACACTGCTCAAAAAAATAAAGGGAAGACTTAAACAACACAATGTAACTCCAAGTCAATCACACTTCTGTGAAATCAAACTGTCCACTTAGGAAGCTGAGTGACAATCAATTTCTCATGCTGTTGTGCAAATGGGATATACAACAGGTGGAAATTATAGGCAATTAGCAAGACACCCCCAATAAAGGAGTGGTTCTGCAGGTGGTGACCACAGACCACTTCTCAGTTCCTATGCTTCCTGGCTGATGTTTTGGTCACTTTTGAATGCTGGCGGTGCTTTCATTCTAGTGGTAGCATGAGACGGAGTCTACAACCCACATAAGTGGCTCAGGTAGTGCAGCTTATCCAGGATGGCACATCAATGCGAGCTGTGGCAAGAAGGTTTGCTGTGTCTGTCAGCGTAGTGTCCAGAGCATGGAGGCGCTACCAGGTGACAGGCCAGTACATCAGGAGACGTGGAGGAGGCCGTAGGAGGGCAACAACCCAGCAGCAGGACTACTACCTCCGCCTTTGTGCATGGAGGAACAGGAGGAGCACTGCCAGAGCCCTGCAAAATGACCTCCAGCAGGCCACAAATGTGCATGTGTCTGCTCAAACGGTCAGAAACAGACTCCACGAGGGTGATATGAGGGCCCGACGTCCACAAGTGGGGGTTGTGCTTAAAGCCCAACACCGTGCAGGATGTTTGGCATTTGCCAGAGAACACCAAGATTGGCAAATTCGCCACTGGCGCCCTGTGCTCTTCACAAATGAAAGCAGGTTCACACTGAGCACATGTGACAGATGTGACAGAGTCTGGAGACGCCGTGGAGATTGTTCTGCTGCCTGCAACATCCTCCAGCATGACCGGTTTGGCATTGGGTCAGTAATGGTGTGGGGTGGCATTTCTTTGGCGGGCCGCACAGCCCTCCATGTGCTCCCAGAGGTAGCCTGACTGCCATTAGGTACTGAGATGAGATCCTCAGACCCCTTGTGAGACCATATGCTGGTGCGATTGGCCCTGGGTTCCTCCTAATGCAAGACAATGCTAGACCTCATGTGGCTGGAGTGTGTCAGCAGTTCCTGCAAGACGAAGGCATTGATGGTATGGACTAGCCCGTCCGTTCCCCAGACCTGAATCCAATTGAGCACATCTGGGACATCATGTCTCGCTCTATCCACCAACGTCACGTTGCACCACAGACTGTCCAGGAGTTGGCAGATGCTTTAGTCCAGGTCTGGGAGGAGATCCCTCTGGAGACCATCCGCCACCTCATCAGGAGCATGCACAGGCGTTGTAGGGAGGTCATACAGGCACGTGGAGACCACACACACTACTGAGCCTCATTTTGACTTGTTTTAAGGACATTACATCAAAGTTGGATCAGCCTGTAGTGTGTTTTTCCACTTTAATTTTGAGTGTGACTCCAAATCCAGACCTTCATGGGTTGAAAAATTTGATTTCCATTTTTAAATTTTTGTGTGATTTTGTTGTCAGCACATTCAACTATGTAAAGAACAAAGTATTTCAGAAGAATATTCAATTAATTCAGATCTAGGATGTGTTATTTTTGTGTTCCCTTTATTTTTTTGAGCATTGTACATAGTGGAGAAGGGAGGTGAGCCACCATGTTGAAATATCATATCATGAGTTTTTATGTTATAAACTTTACGTCGTTCATTTTTCGGTATAAATAACATAATATCTTTATTATTTCAGTCAGTACGATTACAGCGATACCAAATACAAATAGTTTTTTTTTCTGTTTACGAATTTTGTCCAATAAAACCCCTTTTTTAAAAAGAATAAAATCTTTTTGCATCGCCCCTTCCCAAGACCCATAATTTTTTTATTTTTCTATCTGTGGAGATGTGTGAGGGCTTGATTTTTGCGGGACGACTTATTGTTTTCGTTAGTATCATTTTTGAGTAAATGACGCTTTTTGATCACTTATTAGGGTGGGTTCACACTTGGTTATAACGGAAAATAACGGAATGCCCAGACAGAATACAAAACGGAAGCCTTTAAAAGGCATTCCGTTTGTTTTGAGTCCTAATAGAAGTCTATGGGAAAGCATAATGGATCCGTCTGGTTCCCGTTATGCAAGATGGAAAACAAAGTCCTGTCGACAGGACTTTGTTTTCCGTCTTGCATAACGGGACCCAGACGGATCCGTTTTGATTACCATAGACCATTATTCTGTCATAATAAAAGTCCGTCCTTCCGTCTTATGGATTCCGTTATTTTCCGTTATAACCATGTTATAACGGAAAGCCATAACGGAATCCCTAACGCTAGTTTGAACCCACCCTCATTAATTTTTTTCAGTGGCAACTAATCAGCGTTCATCGTAGGGTATAATTTACATTTAGCACGGTGGCTCTGTGGTTTAGCATTGGTACCTTGCCGCTGGGGTTCTAGGTTTGAATCCAACCAATGACAACATCTGCATGGAGTTTATATGTCCTCCCTGTATTTGAGTGGGTTTCCTCCGAGTACTCCGGTTTCCTCCCACACTCCAAAGACATGCTGATAGGGGACTTGGATTGTGAGCCCCGTTGGGGACAGCTTGAGGCTAATGTCTGTAAAGTGCTACAGACCCACAACTATCTTTAGAACAGAGCCCATAAAGTGATGGAGGGCCCATGCCGCCCTCTATTCATTCCTATGGGACTGCCGAGTAAGCCGATTGGTTATTTTCGGCAATCCCATAGCAATGAATGGAGGATGGCGGTGCACCGTTCTAAAGATAAGTGCAGAAGGGATCTGCCCCCATTCATTTTTGAACTCTTGGTCCCAGCAAGCCAATATTTTTTCCCATAACACAGTGTGTGTTTAAACACCATCTACATCCATCAACCATGTGTTTACCCATAGCTGTATATACTGTATGTCAGTGTCACTCTCCTAGGAGACCTCATAGTGTCATATACCAATTTTCAGGCCAATTGGAGCAGATTTTATTCATGTAGAACCACAAATCAATTTTTTTTTTTAAATCTGACGAATCGGACACGAAAGGAGTGTAACTTTTTTCCCAGGCTTATCCAGACACTTCCTTATCTTTACCGGTCTCTCTTGTGAGATCCCATAATACACTACACAGTAGATTTTTTTTTATTAGCTTTGGATATGTACGAAGAATAATTTATATAAATACTAGTAATCAGTAAAGCGAAGCATTTGTAAAATTACACTTTCTTGCGTCAGTCGTTTTGCACTGTTTTTCTTGGTACAGAAAGCTATTTTACAGGTGGACATCACATGGCTGCTGTAAACTTGGAGAACATAGTGGCAGTAAGGACCAGCAATAATAAACTGTTGTGGATGCTGTCACTTTCATCCGAGCATGTGAAACTGGTTCTCAGCTGAATGGTCTGCATGCTCTTTGATGTTATGTTTTCTGTGCGATATTGACACATGTCTTTAGTGGCGCAGCCTCGTATAGCGGCCACATGGTTGTAATTCCCTGTAGAGAAAACAGAAGAAAATGACATCTTACATATATTTTCTGGCCCTTCTATAACCCAATGAGCACAAATAAGAAGGGTACATGTTGTTCCCCCTTATGTAAAAGACTTATGGTATTATCATGTTATGGTTATGTTATCCATTGTAATGCTTTGTATACTCCCAGCATAGTGCTGTATGGTAGTAACAGAGTTGACTAACTCTGATACAGCACTTTGCAGGAGGCTGCTAGGTGGTGGCTGGCTCCACCCCTCGCTCTAGAGTTTCCAAGAGATTCTGAGGGGAGAGTTCAGAGGGGAAGGAATCTGTGCCATGTGCTCCTTCTTCTCAGGCCCATGAAAGTTACAATTAGATCTCTGTAAGATCTACAGCAAAAAAGAGAGAGTAAGGAGAACTTGGAATCTGCATGGCCGAGATAAAAGAATGAATCAGTAAGGTAACTGCCGTTGAGGGCAATAAAGACTTTACTGCCATGGAGGGATTACAGTTAAGACACCCTACACATGACCCGCCCAGTAATTTCATTCAGCCTGTACGCTGCTGTGCGCAATGCAGGTATAATTGCAAAAGTACTGAGAGAGACTTTGGCAAGCTAGAGAGGAAAGAGTGCCCATCCTTGCCTAAATCCATACACTGCTATCTGGAAGAGAATTTCACAGTGTTCAGTTAGAATTGTGACCGTTATAATTGGATGTACTACAACTTCCATTTTGCATTACAGTAAAGAGAGACATTTTTCTTCTAACTCTGGCCTGGTTTGCAGCCTCCTACATCATACCTTGCACTGTGCACTTGTAGTGCCCTGGAGCAGGGATACTTTGAATTCTGGACATTTGTGGACATTTGCCCCTGTTCCCCCTATGCAAAGGGTTAACTTGCACTGACTTATACTATTTAATACTGTGTTATTGCATATGTTTGCTGTGATATATATCTTGTACATTTGCACTGTGTTTGCACAGCACTGTGGAAAGGGTTAATGAACACTGAGAGACTTTTGCCACTTTCTAGCTAATAATAAGAAGCTGGCATAATGCAATTTTCACATTAGCATTTTTTTGCGGATCCTTCATGGATCTGCAAAAACGCTTCCGTTACAATAATACAACCGCATGCGTCCATCATGAACGGATCTGGTTGTATTATGTCTATACCCATGACGGATCGGTCTTGAACACCATTGAAAGTCAATGGAGGATGGATCCGTTTTCCATTGTGTCAGAGAAAACGGATCCATCCCCATTGACTTACACTGTGTGTCAGGACGGATCCGTCTTGCTCATTTCAGCGTTTTTCTGTCCGCGATGGGGATGCAACCAAATGGAACGGAATGCATTTTGGTTCATTCCATTTCATTCAGTTCAGTTCAGTTTTGTCCCCATTGACAATGAATGAGGACAAAACTGAAGCGTTTTCTTCCGCTATTGAGATCCTATGACAGATCTCAAAAGCGGAATTGAAAACGCTAATGTGAAAGTAGCCTAATGTTTAAAGAAGAGAATGTTTTGAAGGGAAAAATTCTGACTTGTTTACCACCAAAACCAGACAAACTGACCTTGTGGATATCTGGTTTCGCTCTGTTTTTATGTCTAAAACTTGTTTTTGTCTGGAAAAACTGCTGTGTCATTTTCATTGAGTATCACTGAAGTCTAATTTAAGTCTATGAAATACGGGAGTTGTAACATTGTAACTGTTTGAGCTGTGTTTCTTTACTCCACCCCTCCTAATATAAGGTGCTAGTTTAGCCAGAATCTGTATATAAGGAGAGCAGTCAGAGCCCCTAGTGTTCTGCAGTTTGGGATCAGTGCTTAGAAGAGGAGACTCTGCCAGACTATTGAATGACCAGAAGAAGAGGCTGAGACGGGAATATTCTCCCACAGACCCATGATCACCAGCCTTTGACCAGGGTACCAGCCTTCTGAGAGAGAGAGAGATAGAGTTACGTTCGGGTGTGGGAGGGAAAGGGGTGAGGGAATAAGGCCTGGAAACTAGGGAAAGGAAATGGACACCTCCTAGTAAAACCCTAATCAAAGTCCTGGCTAACTACCAGTATGAACAGACCCCAGAGGTAGGTGAGTTCATACACAGGAATAACTAATGTCCTAACTTCCCTAAAGGACCCTGGTACTAATGTCAGGACTGAGACAACCTGTTCCTCCAAAAGGAAGGATGAACAGGAGTCTCCCACAGGCCTTAATACAAATGACAGGGAAATGCAACACATAAAATAACCCAAACAAAATACAAAAGGGAAAGAAAACACTTAACTTCAAGTGGCTATGGCAGCACCAGGAACTCAGCCGAGCTCCACACACCAGCTATCCACAACTCAAACTGAAGCTATAAACCGCATAGCATGGTGGGAGAAACAACAATAAATAGAGAAGGTTAAATGACCATAATAGCCACACCTGGGGAAAGAAGGAGTGGCAAGCACCAGAAGCCACACAGACATAATTTGATCCAAACAGAAAACATGTCAGATCAAACCACGTGTTGCCAGTCTCACCGATCTCCTGCCACCTGTCGTGAATGTCCGTGAGAGAGAGACAGCTAGCTCAGGTCTTTCGTCAGCATTAAACCCTTCTTCTGCCAAGGAGGAGACTGGAGAAGCCAGCCCTATGCCTTCCCTGTACTGTTTTGCACTTGAGTTCCTCCAGTAAAGGAGCACATGTAATACCCCAGAGTTGTGTTACTACACGCCTCTACCCCCCTACTATCTCCTAAGAGCCTTTATACTCTCATCAGATATAATTTACATTATGTCTTTAACAAATGTGCATAAATCCATGTGAATTGTAATTGTTCATGTAATTTGCCTGGTAACCAGTAGTATATTAGCATATCTAATGGATTATTCCAGCTTAGCTCCCCCTTTGTGGAGAGGTGGGCAGTTCCCACATCCTGCAGCATGGGTAGAGAAGGAAGTTAGAATCAGTGTAGCCTCCCCCCTGCTAGGGGAAGGCTGTGTGATAGCATCCAGGAGAACCCCTTCTTAGGGAAGACAGCAAAGACCTAGTGTCGGCTGAGACTTGGCCATATACCCAGTCTGAGCACTTTCAGCTCAGCTGGATGAAGAAAAGCAGACACTACAGACCATGTCGCACGTCCCTGTGATGTCCACGATCCAATTGGATATCTTCTCAATCAACTTTCTATGTTCTTCTATGTGCCTACCATGGTGATCACGGGTGGCGGGGAATCAGGGTTCCAGGCCGGAGAGGGAGTCTGAGAAAGGGATACCACATCCAAAGGAGGTCAATGGATGAAATTAAATGTAATTGAGCGGAAATGTGGGACAAAGTATTGAAGCATAAGTTCCAAGTTAAGGAGGGGGCGCGCGGCAATTACCCACTCCTGACTCGGGGAGGTAGTGACAATAAATAACAATACAGGACTCTTAAGATGCCCTGTTATTGGAATGATTAAAAAAAAATTATAGGGAATGTCACTGCGGTATTTTGGTTTTGGAAATGTTAGCCAGGAGAGGCCCTGCTGCCGCTTTGTTGACTCTAGATAACTTCTGCCTGATTGCACGTCCCTGTGACGTCCACGATCCATTTGGATATCTTCTCTATCAACTTTCGATGTTCTTTTCTGAGCCTACCATTTTGATCACGGTTATCGGCGAATCAGGGTTCCACGTCGGAGAGGGAGCGTGAGAAAGAGAAACCACATCCAAGGGAGGTCAATGACTGCAATGGGATAAAGCGGAAATGTGGGACAAGTTATTAAAGCAGAAGGATCGAATGAAAGGGTCAATTAAAGACGATTTTTAAAAATTTCAGTCCCTGTCACCTATGCAGAGCAGGGATTTTTTTCATGGCAAAAATGGTAAAATGTCAACCCAAGAATGTAACAGAAAAATTTGTGACATTTATTAACCTGTCTACCAGCTATAGCAGAGGTATATCACACCCAAAAATTACTGAATTTAACCCTAAAATGTAACAGACAAATTAGTGAATTTTTTTTACCTGTCTACTAGGTATAGCAGTGGTATATCGTACCCAAAAATTGGTGAATTTCACCCAAAAATGTAACAGACCAATTAGTGAAATTACATAAAATAAAATAAAATACGTTTAAAAAAAAAAAAAGTTGATTTATGAGCTGGAGGTCCATATGGAGTAGGAGTTTGAGGAGACGGTAGACGTAGCGGAGTAGGTGGAAGCAGCTGTGGTGGAGGAGGATGAGGTAGCCAACATTGGTTTTTGGTTTAAATTTATTTATTTATTTTTAACAGGGTACACTCCAAAAGAGTGTGAAATATCCAAAATACAAGAATGAGCAATTGTGCTGAAGTATAACAATGGCTGGTTAGTGCCGGTATACATGTCTATTCTGCACAAGGTACGGACAAGTCCTAAGGGATCCAAGCCTGGTTCATTTTAATAAATGTGAGCTTGTCCACATTGGCTGTGGACAGGCGGCTGCGCTTGTCTGTGATGACGCCCCCTGCCGTGCTTAACACACGTTCAAATAATACACTGGCTGAAGGGAAGGCCAGCACCTCCAAGGCGTAAAGGGCAAGCTTAGGCCATGTGCCCAATTTGGAGACCCAGAAGTTGAAGGGGGCAGACCCGTCATTCAGTACATGTAGGCGTGTGCACACATACTGCTCCACCATGTTGCTGAAATGCTGCCTCCTGCTAAGACGTTCCATATCAGCTGGTTGTGCTGGTTTTTGTGGCGTGCTGACAAAGCTTTTCCACATTTCGGCCATGCTAACCCTGCCTTCTGAGTTGCTGGCGGTGCCCCAGCTGCGTTGGCGACCTCTTCCTCTGCCTTCACCTTGTGCTTCCACTGTGCCCCCGCTGTCAGGTGGGAATGCCACCAGCAGCGCGTCTACCAGCGTGCGCTTGTACTAGCGCATCTTACGATCACTCTCCAGTGACGGAATTAAGGATGGTACGTTGTCCTTGTAATGGGGATCCAGCAGCGTGGCCACCCAGCAATCAGCACAAGTTAGAATGTGGCCAACTCGGCGGTCGTTGCGGAGACACTGCAGCATGTAATCGCTCATGTATGCCAGGCTGCCCAGAGGCAACGAAAAGCTGTCCTCTGTGGGAGGTGTGTGTGTCTGTGTCCTCTGTATTCCCCCAGCCACGCACCAGTGATGGCCATGAGCTGGTCTGGGTGCCACCCTGCTGTGAACATGGTTCCTCCTCCTCCATCTCCTCCTCCTGAACAATTGTGTACCTGGCGTTTGTGGGTGCAGGAGCCCACCCTCGGAGCCACTTGTGAATGACTGGCCGGAAACCCTATGAAATGATCCCTCTTCCTCCTCCTCCTGTGCCACATCCTCTTCCATCATCGCCAGCAGCATTTTTTCAAGGAGGCATAGAAGTGGGATAGTAACGCTGAGAACGGCGTTATCGGCACTGGCCATGTTGGTGGAGTACTCGAAACAGTGCAACAAGGAACACAGGTCTCGCATGGAGGCCCAGTCATTGGTGGTGAAGTGGTGCTGTTCCGCAGAGCGACTCACCTGTGCTTGCTGCAGCTGAAACTCCACTATGGCCTGCTGCTGCTCGCACAGTCTGGCCAGCATGTGCAAGGTGGAGCTCCACTCTGTGGGCACTTCGCATATGAGGCAGTGAGTGGGAAGGCCGAAGTTACGCTGCAGCGCTGACAGGCGAGCAGCAGCAGGGTGAGAACGCCGAAAGCGCGCACAGACAGCCCGCACTTTATGCAGCAGCTCTGACATATTGGGGTAATTTTTAAGGAATCTCTGCACCACCAAATTCAGCACATGCACCAGGCAAAGGATGTGCGTCAAACCGGCTTGTCCCAGAGCTGCTACGAGATTTCGCCTATTATCACACATCACCAGGCCGAGCTTGAGGCTAACTGGCGCAAACCACTCATCGGTCTGTTGTTCAAGGCCCGTCCACAGCTCCTGCGCGGTGTGGGGTTTGTCCCCCAAACACATAAGTTTTAAAATTGCCTGCTGTCGTTTACCCCTGGCTGTGCTGAAGTTGGTGGTGAAGGTGTTATGCTGACCGGATGAGGAGCTGGTAGAGGATGCGGAAGCGGAGTAGGAAGAGGAAGCAACAGGAAGCAAACTTAAGCGCCCTGCAATCCTCGGTGGTGGAAGGACATGCGCCAAACTGCTATCCGCCTCAGGCCCAGTCACCAATGCATTTACCCAGTGTGCTGTTATGGAGATATAACGTCCCTGACCGTGCTTACTGGTCCACGTATCCATAGTGAGGTGCACCTTGCCACAGATGGCGTTGCGCAGTGCACACCTGATTTTGTCCCCTACTTGGTTGTGCAAGGAAAGGGATGGCTCGCCTGGAAAAGTAGTGACGGCTGGGCATGACGTACTGTGGGACAGCCACCGCCATAAGGCTTTTAAAAATCTCCGTCTCCACCAGACGGAATGACAGCATTTCAAAGGTAATTTTGAAATGCTGGCATTCAGGGCCAGGGATTGCGGGTGTGTAGGTGGGTACTTCCTCATCCGCTCCAGTGTTTGGGAGATGGAGAGCTGAACGCGTCCGTGGGACATTGTGGAGATGCTTGGTGACCCAGATGGTGGTGTTGCTGGCAGATCCTCTGTTTTCGGGGTAGCAGGTGGCACTGTCACTCCAGAGGTGGATGAAGAGGCCGAGACTGCAGCAGAAGAGGAAGCAGGAGGAGCCAGAGACCTTTCTTGGTTCTTGAGGTGTCTACTCCACTGCAGCTCGTGCTTTGCACTTAGATGCCTGGTCATGCAGGTTGTGCTCAGGTTGAGAACGTTTATGCCTCGCTTCAGGCTCTGATTGCACAGCGTGCAAACCACTCGTGTCTTGTCGTCAGCACTTTGTCTGAAGAACTGCTACGCCAGGGAACTCCTTGGAGCTGGCTTTGGTGTGCTCGGTCCTTTGCTGCGGGGGGAAGTAGCAGGCGTACTGTCTAGGGGACGGCAGCTCCACTTTTGCACCCTGCTCCCTCTTCTGCTGTGCTGGTGGCTCTGTGCGACCACCGCCTCTTCCAACGAACTACACAGGTCACTTTCATGACCGTGTTTTTATGTGGGGTCGAGGACCTAATCGTCCTCCACATCATCTTCCACCCAGTCTTCACCCCTGGCCTCCTTGTCGGTCTGCACAATTTCGAAAGCCCCAGCACTTAGCACCTGTGTTTTGTCATCATCCGAGATGTGCTGCGATGGTCTTTCCATGTACTTATCTTGAAACATAAGTGGTTGGGCATCGGTGCACTTAATCTCTTCCACTTCTGGGGCAGGGCCAGGTGGATGACCCTGGGAAACCTTGCTAACAGAGTCATCAGAAAGCAGAAGAGACTGCTGCATGACTTGGGGCTCAGACTGATTGGCTGATTTGCAAGGGGGTGAGGTGAAAGACTGATGGACATCGGCTGCAGGTGCCAACTCTGATCTTTCAGCAGGAGACTGGGTGGAAGACAATGTGAAGGAACTGGAGGCACTGTCAGCAACCCAATCTACTATCGCTTGTACTTGTTCTGGCCTCACCATTCGTAGAGCCGCATTCAGCCCGACCAAATATCGCTGCAGGTTCTGACGCCTACTCGCACCTGAGAAAGGGGTTAGACTCTCACTTAGGTTACCGGTCTTACGCTGTATTATTCAAACTCCCATTCGCGCAGCGGACGATGTCTTTGTGCAAATTCGGCAGGCTATTCACATTTATCGGGTGGTCACAAACTTGGGGGTCCTGTCCTAGCTAGACGCGTTTCGGGGTATCAGGTCACCCCTTCCTCAGTAGATATTTCAGTGGGACGCCGCTGGTAATTGCATATAGCGGGACGCTGCTACTTTTGTTTGCACAAATTGTTTCCACTGTGTCACACAGGACCATTTTATGGTATCCGTACCAGTGTATTGCATAGGCCTTATCACAGGATATTGTTACTTTTGCTGCTACTATTCATCTTTGGGACTATTTGGCATTGGATCTTATTTACTTTATTCATTTCATCGATAACAAACCCACCAGACTCTGATATTGACTTTTATATATTGTATTAAATTATTTTTTCACTATTATATTAGGGTGCCATTTTATATGATAGGTTGCGCTCATTGTTGCTATTTATTTATTTAGATTTTATGTGATAATAAATCCCTTATGGTACAGATATCCTGAGAGTGCCCAGTTACACTTTGTTTCACAGTATCTAAAGGGTGTATCTCACAATGACAGTGTCACAACCAGACAGCTGAGAAGCTCTGACAGAAGCCTTTCAGAACCTCCTCCTTGAGTTTTCTTTGTTTTGGTTTTCAGTTCCTCATCTCGTTAGACTCTCTCAGCTGTCATGCAGTTGGACTGATTGCATCCCTTTAAATTCCTCCCCATAATGCAGTAGTGTGCGGCTTATACAACTTCCTGGAGTGTGTGTGCATGCTGTTCCTATTTCCCAGTCTTCTGCAAGATAAGTGCTGTTCATTTATTTACGATTTTCTGTTTGCTGGATCTCAGGTGACCCTGACTCCCTCCGTGTCTAGTGTAGGAAGCCGGTGGTCGTGTCCCCTCACTATTGTAGGGTCTTCAGATGTTAGATAGTCGAGGTACGTGGATATGCGACCATCCACCTTTGGGGTGTTCGCATAGGCTGAGCAGTCAGGGAGAGTGTGCCAGGTCTCATGCAGGGGTCTCCCTTTTGTTCCTTAGTTGTAGATCCAGTGAGTCATAGATTATTTTGCATTGTCTTGTTTCCTGTACACCATCCATGACAGACAGATGCAGCAAATTCTGCAAAATTTAGTTTTTTGCCATAAATGGGTGTTTTTTTAATACCAGAATATGACAGCAGTATATAACGCTTGAATTTAACACGTACAGGTGCAGACAAGGCCGCAAATTAAGTATTTTGCCCAAAGTGGATGTTTTTTAAATACCAGAATAGCACAGCAGTATGTAAAGGGTGTATCTCACAATGACAGATGCAGACAAGGCAGCAAATTAAGTATTTTCCCCTAAATGGGTGTTTTTTAAAGCCCAGAAAATTATAGCTGTATTTCTAGCTTAAATTGCACACTGACTAATGAGGCCCCAGATGGAGGGTATTGGCAAAAATGGGTGTTTTTTCAAAGCCATAAAATTATTGAAGTACCCTATTTCAAGCTTGCTTTTACAATAACAGATCCAACAAAGGCTGCAATATTAAGTACTTTGCCCAAAATGGGTGTTTTTTTAATAACAGACAGCAGTATATAACGCTTGAATTTCACACTGACAGAATCAGACAAGGCCGCAAATTAAGTATTTTGCCCCAAATGGGTGTTTTTTGAATAACAGAATATGACGGCAGTATATAACACTTGAATTTCACACGTACAGATGCAGCAAGGGCTGTAAAATTTGGTATTTTGCCGCAAAATTGTGTTTTTTAAAACCCAGAAAATTAAAGCTGTATTTCTAGCGTAAATTGCACACTGACTAATGCAGCAGAGGCCCAAAATGATGGTTATTGCCAAAAATTTGTGTTTTTTGAAACCCAGAAAATTATTGAAGTATTTAAAGCTTGTTTTACCAATAACAGATGCATCAAAGGCTGCAATATTAAGTACTTTGCCCAAAAAGGGTGTTTTTTTTACTAACAGAATATGACAGCAGTATATAACGCTTAAATTTCACACGTTCAGATGCAGCAAGGGGCATAAAATTGTGAATTTTGCCCAAAAAGGGTGTTTTTTAAAACCCAGAAAATTATAGCTGTATTTCTAGCTTAAATTGCACACTGACTAATGCGGCAAAGGCCCCAGATGTAGGATATTGCCAAAAATGGGTTTGATTTTTGTACTAAGATTATTATTGCAGTATTTCAAGCTTTGATTTCAATGTCACAAAAGCACAGATGCAGTGCTGGTGCACTGAGCTTGCATTTCTAACTAATCAAATGTAAGGGGTTTACAATGCACTTACTTTATCTTCAGTGGTTCCTTTCTCAGAGGGTCACATTACCTGTGATATATTAGAGAATGGAGTACTGCACACTGTTTTCCTCTTCCCGCTGCCAGCAAAGACCCGGAGGTCATCCAACAATAGTATAAATATGCGGCACACAGAATATTCTTTGCAATTCAAAGGTAATTTTATTCTGTGATTTTCACAATAAGAGGTTCATGATCCAGTTTATAGGAAATTAAATGCTGTGTAACCACTATCCATATATGAGCCGGACGTTTCGGTCCATAGGGACCTTCTTCAGTCGCATGGAGTTTCTGTGGTCAGAGATAAAGGGATATCTGGATGGCAACCCAGATATCTCTTTATCTCTGACCACAGAAACTCCAAGCCACTGAAGAAGGTCCCTATGGACCGAAACGTCCGGCTCATATATGAATAGTGGTTACACAGCATTTAATTTCCTATAAACTGGATTATGAACCTCTTATTGTGAAAATCACTAAATAACATTACGTGTGAAGTCAGCTTCACTCCCTCCTCTGATGATGTCTCGTACACAGGTGCACAAAACATCACTGTGCTGGCCACACCCCCTGCACTGCCATCTGCTGCTCTCTGCCCTGTGTCTCCCTCCCACTGGATTAATTGGGAAAGAGTAACCCCTTCAGCAGCACAGACTCAGGGCTGGAGGCTTTGCAGAACAGCTGCCGGCAGTGAAGAGAAAAATGCTGGGCACAGGAGCTGACAGACTGGAGGAGTTCTGCAGAGCATTGCACAAGAACAGGTAGGAGGAGAATCCTGTGTGTATCAGCAGTGTCATTGTACAGCTGGGACTTGTTGTCCTACACAAACCACATGCTGATAAGTATCCCAGCAGTGAGACATGTCACTCAGGGCAGACTTTTATTCACTCCTTTTGCAGAGCAGGGGGAGGGGCAGTCTTTTTGACACCCACAAATATTTATGAGGAAAACCTCGGAGATTGTTGTTACTGCAGGTAAATAAAGGGTCAGAAGAGAACTAGGGAAATTAGAAAATAGATTATTAGCTTATGTATATATTGCTGACCATCAGGTTTACAGGGCTCTATATTTTTTTTGTCTACATAACTCGGACAACCCCTTTAAGACTGACCTGCAACCATCAAGTTTACTGTGCCAATCTGTATGTTACAACTGTCAAGTTTTCTATGTCTTGTAAAGAAATAAAGTCAGGTGTTCTTCACTGTGTTCATGTGCACCTCAAGCACACAAGTCTATAAGCAAATCTATAGGTAAATACAGGGAGTGCAGAATTATTAGGCAAATGAGTATTTTGACCACATCATCCTCTTTATGCATGTTGTCTTACTCCAAGCTGTATAGGCTCGAAAGCCTACTACCAATTAAGCATATTAGGTGATGTGCATCTCTGTAATGAGAAGGGGTGTGGTCTAATGACATCAACACCCTATATCAGGTGTGCATAATTATTAGGCAACTTCCTTTCCTTTGGCAAAATGGGTCAAAAGAAGGACTTGACAGGCTCAGAAAAGTCAAAAATAGTGAGATATCTTGCAGAGGGATGCAGCACTCTTAAAATTGCAAAGCTTCTGAAGCGTGATCATCGAACAATCAAGCGTTTCATTCAAAATAGTCAACAGGGTCGCAAGAAGCGTGTGGAAAAACCAAGGCGCAAAATAACTGCCCATGAACTGAGAAAAGTCAAGCGTGCAGCTGCCAAGATGCCACTTGCCACCAGTTTGGCCATATTTCAGAGCTGCAACATCACTGGAGTGCCCAAAAGCACAAGGTGTGCAATACTCAGAGACATGGCCAAGGTAAGAAAGGCTGAAAGACGACCACCACTGAACAAGACACACAAGCTGAAACGTCAAGACTGGGCCAAGAAATATCTCAAGACTGATTTTTCTAAGGTTTTATGGACTGATGAAATGAGAGTGAGTTTTGATGGGCCAGATGGATGGGCCCGTGGCTGGATTGGTAAAGGGCAGAGAGCTCCAGTCCGACTCAGACGCCAGCAAGGTGGAGGTGGAGTACTGGTTTGGGCTGGTATCATCAAAGATGAGCTTGTGGGGCCTTTTCGGGTTGAGGATGGAGTCAAGCTCAACTCCCAGTCCTACTGCCAGTATCTGGAAGACACCTTCTTCAAGAAGTGGTACAGGAAGAAGTCTGCATCCTTCAAGAAAAACATGATTTTCATGCAGGACAATGCTCCATCACACGCGTCCAAGTACTCCACAGCGTGGCTGGCAAGAAAGGGTATAAAAGAAGAAAATCTAATGACATGGCCTCCTTGTTCACCTGATCTGAACCCCATTGAGAACCTGTGGTCCATCATCAAATGTGAGATTTACAAGAAGGGAAAACAGTACACCTCTCTGAACAGTGTCTGGGAGGCTGTGGTTGCTGCTGCACGCAATGTTGATAGTGAACAGATCAAAACACTGACAGAATCCATGGATGGCAGGCTTTTGAGTGTCCTTGCAAAGAAAGGTGGCTATATTGGTCACTGATTTGTTTTTGTTTTTGAATGTCAGAAATGTATATTTGTGAATGTTGAGATGTTATATTGGTTTCACTGGTAAAAATAAATAATTGAAATGGGTATATATTTGTTTTTTGTTAAGTTGCCTAATAATTATGCACAGTAATAGTCACCTGCACACACAGATATCCCCCTAAAATAGCTAAAACTAAAAACAAACTAAAAACTACTTCCAAAAATATTCAGCTTTGATATTAATGAGTTTTTTGGGTTCATTGAGAACATGGTTGTTGTTCAATAATAAAATGAATCCTCAAAAAATACAACTTGCCTAATAATTCTGCACTCCCTGTATTTGGCTTGATCATCCATGGCCATTTTCCACAATTTCTACCCACAACATGGTTATAAGGTCACAACGCCTTTAGGTCTTAAGTAGCTATTATTATAGTTACCTGAGGAAGCCGATATCTGCCGCGAAATACATTTCATCTCCTCCCCGTTGCAATTCACAAAGGTGTTACAGTCACAAGCTTTAGAGTTTTCAGCAAAGCAGGATTTACATCTAATTCCATTGCTTTTAAGTTTTTCATTGGTGCCAGGTTTTTCTGGTGGAACTTAAAAGTAAGAAAATAAAAAATAAAATTAGATAAAGATGAAGCGCTGCAGTTTTCCTGTCGCCCACTAGATGTCAGCAAAACAGTTCCTACTTCAAAGAAGCTTCTTGTTTTACAGCCTACAATAACACGGATTGTAATCTCCTCATTAAACTGATGATTTTACTGTATTACTAGTCCTGTTGTTTTTGTTACACGTGCTTGTTAAGCAAGTCCTACACAACTTTTTAATTGTTTTCCCTAAAGCAGAAAATCTTGCATGAATTATTGCATGCTGCCTGTGACTTTTCCCTCCAAATGTGAACATCTACGATGCTCAGTGTTTGCAGTAATGATGATGCTGTGTCCAGGCCTTGGTCATAAACCTAGAAATTCTATAGATTTAGCATCAGATCAGCCATTTAATCTATTTATCGATACCAATTAATCTGCAACCTACTGGTGGGTTCAGGAGGAGTGCAAGCGTCCGTGTTGCAGCAGGCTACATTGATCTTCAGAATCCCTTTGTCGAACCGCACAGTCATCGGCTTGTCGTGTGAACAGTTACCGCACAGTCTCATGAACACAGACCTATCTCGTGCACCTGTGAAAACATCAACGTAACCATCAATGAAAAAGTGTCTTCTAAAAGGGAAGAAACCACAAACGTTGGTTTCCACTGTATAGTCCAAAAAAAAGGTGAGGGCGGTGGACCTGTTTATTACCCCAGTCGCAACGTTGCAGCCCAGCTCAATGGGGCCTTTGTCAAGCAAACATATGATGTCTCACAGGGGTTTATATACCAACATAGTGATCAAAATACATAATTACATGATTCATCTCCAATAATACATAATAATTCTACAGTGTAAAGATTCATATGACAGCAATAAAAAATTCATAAATAAATTCATCCTTTAGTGTTATAAAATAACATATGATCTAAAGTGCCTGTGCATAATTGTGTAGTTATTGTGCAATATACAATCAACAGCGTCAGCTGTGATCCATGTAATACCTATAAACACACCTGCTGCAGCGTTGGTGGCTCATAGTGTGAGCAATAGTGATGAGCGGCAGGGGTCATATTCGAATTCGCGATATTTCACAAATATTTTGTAGAATATTCGTCGAATATTCGTGAATTCAAATATTCGTTATAATGAAAAAAAAAATTTGCTCGGAAAATCGGCCAATCATCCAAAAATGTCCCCCTTTTTTGGGAGAAGCAGTACAGTGTGGATGTGGAAGAGGTAAGCTGTGCAGGGGTAACAGCAGCAGCAATAGTACTGGCAGCAGTAGGATCATTTGTCATTAGGCACTATATAAAGTCCTAAACAGAGACACTATTGGGGTCATTTATCAAACTGGTGTAAAGTACAACTGGCTTAGTTGCCCATAGCAACCAATCAGGTTTCACCTCTCATTGAAAAGCTCCTTTGGAAAATGAAACGTGGAATCTGATTGGTTGCTATGGGCAACTAAACCAGTTCTACTTTACACCAGTTTGATAAATGACCCCACATATGTATTATCAGCTTGTCCATTGATGTGACAAGAGGGGACACAGTAAGTTTTGGGTCTAACAGGGACAATTTTAGGGACCTGAAAGATATATTGTATATAGTTAGTTTTAATTAATTGATAGAAAAATGAAGTTTAGCACAATGGTCAGGACATAGTCATTTAGTGTACTATTTGTGTTACAAGACTTGAGCTATGCACATACAAACAGACTGTGCTGCACTGCAAATCAGCATTTAAAGCTACAGTGCTCATTGTTCACTGTACATAAGTCAGGTAGCACACCAATTAATAAACTTAAATCTGTTGGCTGATTATATTTTAAGTGTCATACTTGCACTGGACTCTGGTCAACTGCATTTTTTTAATAAAATTGTTGGAAAGTTTCATCATTCAATAATTAGCATACCAAACTTGTGACTTCTCATTGTTTAAATAGGCGTTAAAATAAAATGTGTAGTAAATAGAGATGGCGTGCGGTTCACCCGGCGGTCATTTTGCAGCGAACTTTGCTCGTTCGCGATTCGCCGAACATGCAAACATATGGCGATGTCCGCCGGCACCAAATTCTTTTGCATTGCGCCGAACTTTGACCCATGATACATCCATCAGGTGGGACAGGACAGCCAATTGAGATGTTTCAGCACATGGACACATCGCCTACCCTATAAATAAACCCGATCTGGCAGCCATTTTACATTTAGTCTTTTGCCAGTGTAGGGAGAGGTTGCTATGTGGAGGGAACACCAAACGCTAGCTAATAGGGCCGCAAAAGTCCTTTTAAGGACTGGTATAGGTGTGCTATCAATATGTGTAATATACTGAGGGGTGTGATATACTTATAATATACTTTCTAACATAGAAAGTATATTATAGTGCATTTGTATTGTGCATCAGTTGTGTGCGGTTCTGCTGAGATACCGCAGCTATACAGAGGGACAAACGCTATTGGAATAACTAATTGCAACTGGTGTGATATACCAGTTGCCCCCCAAAATATCTGATTGAGGCAGGGGTGTGATATACCTATAATATACTTTCTATATAGTGCATTTGTATTATGCAGCAGTTGTGTGAGGTTCTGCAGCGATACCGCAGCTATACAGAGGGACAAACACTATTGGAACAACTAATTGCAACTGGTGTAATATAACAGTTGCCCCCAAAAAAACTGATTAAGGGGTTTGATATACCTGCTTCCAGCAAATAATCATTAAGGGGTTCTATATACCTGCTTCCACAAATACTGCTCTTCTATAGGGACTTTGTCACAGGGTCATTTTGAAAATGACAGGCAGAAGGAGATGCAGGCCAATCCGCAGCGGTGATAGGGGTCGGGCAGGTGCACCAGGTCGGAGCCTAAGTGGGCAGTTGGAGAAGGTGCGTGAGATTACGTCAAAGGACGCACCAGAGTTGGTTGAGTGGCTCACTCAGCCTTCCGCTTCTGCACCCTTCTCAACCTCTGTATCAGCATCCTCCTCACTCTCTGCTGTGTGCACCCCCAAAGACACCACCACCACCATAGCCCCTCCACTCGAGTCAGAGGAATTATTTTCCCATCCATTCCCAGACCTTACCGATGCGCAGCCATTCTTGGCATCGGATGAGGAAGAGGAGGTAGCAACGGCCGCCACCCAGCGGTCTGATGACACCCAGATCAGCCAAAGGAGAGTGGTCCCCGCTGTTGCTGCCTACTCCGAGATCTCTAATGTCAGTGGTGGTGAAGGTGACGATGATGACGTGTCGATGGACGTCACGTGGGTGCCCACAAGAGAGGAAGAGGAGGGGAGTTCAGAGGGAGAGACGGAGCGGCAGATAGGGAGGAGAAGCAGGCAGAACTCGCAGTGTACAGGAGGCAAAAGCAGACTGCAAATTTATTTGGAGCGAGCCATTCACCATGCACGGTCACATCTGGCGCTCCCAGGACGCCGGCAAATGGCTCTGCAGTGTGGGCTTTTTTAACGTGTCAGCTGCTGACAATAGTGTTGCCATCTGCAGCCTGTGCTGTCAACTAATAAGTCGTAGTAAGCCCAACACTCACCTAGGGACGACCGCGTTAGAAAGGCACCTGGCTTCCCATCAGCGAGCCCAGTGGGAGCAACACCGTCAAAACCCACAAAGCCACACTCCCGGCGCTCCACGTCCTGCCTTTTCTTCTTCTCCTCTCTCCTCCCATTTGTCCTCCACTCCACCTTCCATCGTCGCGTTCATCTGGCAAAAGGCAGGCTTCCATGTCCCAAACGTAAAAAGTTGATGACGCCGGATAACCCTCTTGCCCAACTGCTGACCGCCGGCTTGTCGGAACTGCTAGCCCGCCAACTACTGCCATATAAACTGGTGGATTTGGAGGCCTTTAGAAAATTTGTGGCCATTGGCACACCGCAATGGAAGGTCCCCAGAAGGAAATATTTCTCCCAGAAGGGCATCCCAGAGCTATATGGCCATGTTCAGCGGCAAGTGAATGTATCTCTGGCACACAGTGTCGGTGCCAAGATACATCTGTCCACAGGTACGCGGGCTAGCAAACACGGGCAGGAAAAGTGCATAACTTTTACTGCCCACTGGGTGAACCTTCTGACGGCCGTCAAGCATGCAACCCGTGGCACCCGTGTGGATTTGGTTTTACCGCCACAGATTGCATGCAGGCCTGTCTCTTCTTCTCCTTCTCCTACTCCATCCTCCGTCTCCTCAACGGGCTTACTTCTCCTTTTCCACTGCTACCGTCTCTTCCGCTGCACCCCCCAGCTCCCTAGAACCTATTCGACGTGCCAGGTGAGACGTTGCCATGCTGTGCTGCGGCTGTTATGCCTGGAAGCCAAGAGCCACACTGGTCCTGCACTCCTTCCAGCTCTGCGGTCACAGGCCGATCAGTGGCTTACCCAGCTCAATTTGACAGTTGTTAAAGTGGTGTGCGACAACGGTGCCAATCTGCTGAGCTCGCTGATACAGGCCAAAATGACACATGTAACGTGCATGGCACATGTCCTGTACTTAGTCGTGCAGCGATTCGTTGCCAAATACCCCGGGGTCCAGGACGTCTTGCGTCAGGACAGGAAAATCACTGGCCATTTTAGAAGATCTTACACGGCCATGGCTCGCCTTGCTGACGTTCGGCGGCGACACCACTTGGCCGTCTGATTTGTGACTGCCCGGCGTGCTGGAACTCCACCTTGTATATGCTTGATAGGCTGCTCCAGCAGCAACGTGCCGTTAACGACTACCTGTACAAACTCTGCGGCAGGGCAGGTTCTGGGGAGATTATTTTTTTTTACTGCGCCAGTGGCTGCTCATGCGCAACGCATGAAGACTTCCGCGGCCATTTGATGAGATCACCAAACTGGTCAGTAGCAGCCAGGGCGCCATCAGTGACATCGTACTTTACGCTTTCTTTCTGCAGCGTGCATTGCGTCGTTTCAATTATCAAACCGTCAAGGAGCAGGAGCTGGAAGATGAGGAAGTCGCAATGCTGGATAAATTCCCAGGGGGGCTACTCAATCTGAGACAAGTCAGCAGGAGTCTGAAGAGGAGTCAGAGGAGGATGGTGGCTGGGGGGAGGAGGAGGAGCAAGAAGAGCAGGGTTTAAACTTTTCTGGGATCCCTGGTGTTGTCCGTGGCTGGGGGGAGGAGACCGAGGACAACATTCTCCTGGGCAATGAGCATGAGCCAGGGTGCTCCACAGCTTCCAATTTAGTGCAAATGGGGGCCTTCATGTTTGAAGAGGGACCCCCGTATAAAAAGCATAAAGAGCAAGGAGTACTGAGTGGCAACGTACTTAGACCCCTGGTACAATCACAAAATGGCAGACATGTTACGAGCATCACAGAGGGCTGTCAGAATGCAGCATTTCCAGGCCTTGCTGCAAGAGTTGTTGCGGGCGCTGGCAGAGGAATTTAGACCCACAGAGAAACAGTTGCGGGTACCAATCCTACCGCGCATGCCAGAAGAGGGCGGTTTGAAGATGTGTTGGTCACTTCGGATATGAGATCATTGCAGCCAACCCACTGACAGCGTCCTCCGGATCCAGCCTCAGGGAACGCCTAGACCGACAGGTGTCCGACTACATCGGGTTAACGGCCGATGTGCACTATCTGAGAAGCGAGGAACTCCTTGACTACTGGGTGTGCAGGCTTGACCTGTGGCCAGACCTGGCACAATTTGCCATGGAACTATTTTTTTTTCCTTCGTCGAGTGTCCTGTCTGAAAGGACGTTCAGCGCAGCAGCAGACATCGCTACCGATAAGCGCACTCGTCTAGCTCACGACAGTGTGGACTACCTCACATTTCTAAAAATAAATGAGGCATGGCTCTCGGAGGAATTCAACACCTGTGACGACCACGTTTAATTGAATTTCACCTATTACCAATGGGGTTTTTTCAAGAGGGGGGATTTCGTTAGCCATATTTTTAATCCATTTTTATATTTTTGTTCTTTTAAACATATGTATTTGACATGTATTTGTACTGGCCTGCAGTAAAATTGATATCCAATGACCATCTAATATACCTCCAGCCACATAACGACTTGATCTTTTCTGTACGGAGAATGCATGATTTTTGGGGCCTGTAATCTAACTGGCCAACAGTAAAATTGCTATACGGTGACCGCCTAATGTACCTCCAGCCTTGTAATCCACCTGCCATCTAATGTACCTCCAGCCACATAATCACTTGTTCTTTTATGTCAGGTGAATGCCTAATTTTTGGGGCCTGTACTCCCGTGACCTAAAATAAACATTTTCTAGGCTCCAGGAGGGCATATTTTTGAGAGTTTCCCTTTAAGACGCATAAAAATGGCCCCTGATTAAAATGAATTTTTTTGTGGGAATTTTTGACATTGACCCCCCTGTGGTATGTCACTGTCCATGTTGTGGGACGATTTGTGCACTTCTAGTAAGTATTTGGTGGCTGCAAATATGACCTGAAGGTTTTTCATTGCCATTAAAGTGAACTTGCAGTTTGCGTTCATGCGATTGCGTTCGCGAATCGTCCCGGCCGATGTTTGTCCATCACTAGTAGTAAACCATCTGGAAAGGAACTGTGCCATTGCATCTGCAAGTGAGAATGTGCATGGCTGCAGTGATGAAGCCACAGCTTCTTTGCTTCCTTCAAGCACCATATTATTATTGAGGAGGAAGATGATAGCAGAGTGGACTAGTTGGCTTATACATCATTTCAGCAACAGTAAGACAATGGTGAAATCACTTCTGAGTCGGACACTGTACCAGGGATCACAGCATTCTTCCTGCTCTTCTTCCTTGCAGCCCCAGAGAAGAACTTAATTTACATTATCTCTGTCTTCACTTCCCCCTCCTCGTTGAGCATCTACTTTTTATGCCCACTCTAGTGTTGGCAGGCGCCCACACACCATCAACTGTGGTAGACCAACGTTACTGCATTCACATCTGCTATAAGCTTTCTCTTCTGAGGTAGTGCTCGCATGAATCGCAAACACAGAAATGCATTGAGAGATAGTAGCCAGCATCAGTACTCGGCACCTGGTTCACCTGACCAATCCAGCCTGGGTGTATGCATCGCAGGCTGGGGACGACAACCTAGGCACTCGAGAGACTGGGGCTGTGTGCTACGAATCCTGCTTGTGGAATCAAGACCTGGCATAATGTGAGCACCAACCTCATGAATCCAGCCCTCCTCTTTATAAGTAGCGTACAAGTTCAGTGGGTGATGACATAGAAAAATATAGTGGTCAGCAAAATGATCACTCGTGTCATTGGTCCAGTGCATAGGACAAGTCTGCTTTACTGGCAAATAAATGATCAGCCTGCACACATGACCATTGATCGCTACCCAGAGTATATTCTGGGTCTGGAGTGAACAAATGAGCCTCGTTTACTTAACACCCAGCTCTATACCCAATACTGGCAGTCCTCGAATTACCCACTACTAAGGGTACATGTACTTGATCATGTGGCTGACTAGTCCGATCTGGGTACCCCCTGTCTGAACATCATTTCTTGGGACCATCAGCACACATTAGTGCAGTTCCCTTTTAAGCAGGGTTGCCCGATTTTCCTTTGTGATTTGAGGTGACTTTGATTGTTATTTTTGCACAATCACTTTGTGTTACTTTTAGTTACTTTAATAACAGTTACGTTTTAGCTCTACTCATTCCAGTGACCCATCTACTTTTTTCCTAAGAAGACACAAACCTCCATGTGCTATGAAAGATATTCAATATAGTCTTCCTGTTGAGGAGTTGTGTGCCTGCGCTCAAGACCGTTGCTGTGTACAATATCTATAGGCTAAAAATAAGTTGTGAACATTCACACACAAATATAGGAAGTATGGTTCTTCATCAGCACACTAGGAAGCATTATCTGCTTACATAGAAGGATCAAATTAGCCAGCAATTGGAACAAGACTATCCTTCTTCTGCCAATTATCATTGTAGCAGCTAGGATGCATCCACAAGCAGTATAGTTTTGTCCTCAACATTATCAGCTCCTGCTTCTCTCACTCAGACTCCTCCTTGCCCTACATCACCAGCCATCCATAATGGAATGTATGGTCAGGGGACAACTCTTCTTCCCAGCAATCTGCTTGGTGCCAACTGAACTCCCTCCTGTCAAGATTCTGGCAGGGCAGTCGCTGCTGTACCACTTAGTCAATTTCACTGCCTTTAGGGAGCTGATGGCACAAGCTCAGCCTCACTGGAAGATACATTGCATCACTTATTTCTCACAAAAAGTCATCTTTGTCTTGTACTGTTAAGTGGTGGAGAACATCGGTCACTCCTTGCAATTATTGCTGTGCAGCAAGTTGCACGCCACCATGGACACCTGAATCAGCTATTACTGACAGGGACAGTACATAACTTGACTTTCACCTCTCACTGGGTCAATGTTTTGAGTAGCAGCAGCATTGTAACACCGCAGCAACAAGGCCAAGTCTCCATGACATCTCCACGTTTGTGTCGGTCTGGTTCACACACCAAGCGCTTAGCCACCTCCAGCTCAATTTCCTACTCAGTCGCAGTCCTACTTAATGGACAATGGCAGAGTTGTCATACCCTGAAGTGGTATGACGATTTCTGCACTCCGCTACTCTCTCTCTAATGGTCTAACATTAATGACATATGTGTATTTATTTCCAGGTCCTTTGTCATCGTGCATTAAGAATAAGAAATATACAGAGGCTCTACTGTCAGCACTTCACGGATAGGTGCTCTCTCCAGATGGCAGCACCTATTGCCAAAATAGTAGATAAACAAGTGGATATATGAGGTGGAGGGCGCTCAAATGTCTAGGTACACATATGGATGAATCATAAATTGTGTATAATAAATTATTTATTTGAGATAAAATTGTAAACCACAGGTGTATAAACACGTGGTTCCAAATAGGTGGCGTCAGGGTAAATTGTACCACAATACGCAATATAAAATAGAATCCAATATTGGATAAGGTCCTTATTCAGACAGTAGTTTGATTCTCATATGGTTCAATAGCTAAAGATTTTCCACCAACAGAGACTGCAAAAGTGACAAAATAGAGCCGGCTGCAATAGGTGACGTCTCCAGTCAGCTGACCGCAGTGACGGAGAGACTCCCCGAGTCACGTGAGACGCCATCCTCTGCACCACGTGGGACGCAAACAGAGATGCCAGAAGTAAGAGACGCCGAACAAGCTGCAAGATACGTGTGCACCGACGCTCCCCAGGATCGGACCATCGTCAGCATACATCACCGATAGCCACTACTTGGGTACATCTTAAATGGGGTAAGACAGTTCCAGCCTCAATATACAACAGACTGTATCTATCTATTTGGACATAACAAGGGACCGCAATACCACCTGACACAATGTGTTTTTATTGTTTATTTTATTGGATATCCGGATACCCACGTCATTGCCAGTTGGGTATATAGGACCACACAAAGCTGACTATGATGTGTATTTTGTATTTTAGTAATTTACTAGACAGACTGATCACCTGTACTAGTATCTATTATCTTATACCAGAATATTGGATTCTATTTTACATTGCGTATTGTGGTGCAATTTACCCTGACGCCACCTGTTTGGAACCACGCATTTATACACCTGTGGTTTACAATTTTATCTCCAATAAATAATTTATTATACACAATTTATGATTCATCCATATGTGTACCTAGACATTTGTGTGCCCTCCACCTCACATATCCACTTGTTCATTAATAATAATTGTTATGCAACTATTTTGTACGTGAATATGCCTGGTTCACCAGCAGGTGGCGGTGTGTATATGGCAGAGCAATCTTTAGATAGAATGAAACTTACCATTCCATTCTCCCCCTTTTGGACAGAAGTGGGCCAGTACTGCTTTCTACAAGAAGGAAGGAAATTGCAGTTCTTGTTTATTCAGTTTTACTCATAGTGGAGCTGAGAAGACATAAAAGATGTAGCAGTCTCTCCGAAGGGAAGTAACTCCCTGACTCCTTATAGATTTACAGACAGAGTATCACGAGGGGGTCAGCAGCCAAAAGCACCCCACTCCAGAGATACCAGAACAGTCCTGAAGTTCAGCTTCCAGAATAGAGCAGAGTTTAGCACAGCAGAAAGAGAGAAAGCAGAGTACTGAAGTTTGCCTGCCAGTTTATGCCAAAGCCTGCTGGAACCAAGAGAAAGCCTAAATATTGTCAAGATGCAAGTTGATGCAAGTAAAGCTGTTGATCTTTATAAGAGTCTGGACTCGACTTATTCTCCACCATTACTCTCCCCTTTATTGTTTCGGAGCCTAACCCTGGGGATCGGCTGTATCCAGGTATGAGCACCGTGACACACTCAAAGACTATTAAGGGCCGCACTACACCACTCTGCATTTCTATAGACCTAGGACATGATAGGCCATGGGGGTGGCACATCACTCCCCTCCCTCCTATCATATATTTAAAATGAGGAATTGCCATGCCGTGTTAGAGTTGATCGGCCTAGGAGAGAGTTACCACACAAAGGCTCAGTTGCAAATGTGTATCAAGCAGCAAAGTTCCCCGATAAATATGTCTCCTCGCCAACTACAACTGGGCAACATGGTCTGCGATATTACCCGGAACATTGTGTAAGTGCTGCATTTGGGGGAGATAACACATGATCCCTGCATGGGGTACATGGTAAAAAAAGCCCTTTTGGACTTGCAGCGACAAAAAGTTCTGCTTTTGCACTGCTTGATCTGCGACGTTCCAATAGAATGGAATATGCTGGACCATCTTTATGAGCAGAATAAAGCGGTGAATATTTACACCGTCCACCAGACCACCTCAGCTGGGAGCATGTGTTTAGACGTCAGGCAATGGCAGCTCATCAGGGTTGTGTGTCACCTGCTTAGGCCCTGCCGTGCAGTGACTGGAGGGCACATCCCTTCTTCCCTTAGGGCACATCTTGTATCGGGGCTCCTGTCTGGTGGTAGTTGGGGTACCCTTGATGGAGTAGGTTTGAACGGGTGCAAGGCAGGAGTGCAGATGCAGGGGCCAGCGAATGATGGAGACAATAACAAGGCCTGTTCATTGCAATAAATATTGCTTCTCTTTACTGACTTTAATCATGGGTGCAGCAGAAAAAGTCACAGTTCCAATACTTTCTCAATAGCAGTGTAGAAGCAACAGTCATGGTACTTGCATTAAACTCTTTATAGTCTCTCAGCAGAACCACAGGCATGCAATGATGTTATTATTAATTTCTTCTGAAGTTCCCGGACTGAGGGTTAGCAGATATGGATGGCCAAGCCAAAGTATGGGGGATGCATCAGCAGTATTCCCCTCCACAGGAGCAAAGCCTTTCCGCCATAAACGTGTACAATTCCTTGCTGTTTGAGTTCAATGCACGGCCTTTGAGTTCTGGACCTTCCAAGATGTCTGGTCTCCTTCCCTTTCGGTGTACTCTGATAGTAAAGATTTTAAAGCTTTTCTGGCAGCTGTAGGATCACAGATATGGGTTCTCTGAGCTTGGGCCTAGCTTCTGCAGGAACTGTCCACATAGACCTCTTGCCTTTGGCTTTCCACAGACTAGACTCTCACTCTTACTGACCATGGGGGCAGACCTAGTCCATCACCTGGTAATCTAAACAGTCTGCCTAACATTAACTGTTAGGTTGCTGATACAGTGCTGTTGAGATCACATGAAACATGACAAATCACAACATTTAACTCAAGTATATTGCATTAACTGTTCGGTATTAGTTAAACCTTTGCAGTAGTCCTGCTGGGGTACTGCATGATGACAACACTGGCCATTGCAGTGCAGAGCGAAGCCTGAAAGAACTGGGCCCTTGATGAGCATGGCAAGATGCCAGCTTAGTTGTTTACATGCTGAAGCGGGCAAAATTCTTCTGCACAAGCGTCCAATAAAATCACATCTGCGAGGATTTTGACACGCAATTCGATAGAATCGGACCTGACATGAATTTCAAGAAATTCGCTCATCTGTTATTTTTGTTAATTTTTCTTTTCTTTTCTTTTTTTGTAAACCTAATGAAATCCTCCAGATTGTTATAATTAGCCTCTCAGATCCTGATGTCCTTACCTTCAGGAAGTCAGCGCTCGTTCATTAGCACAAACCTCGGTAATGTGCGTTCTTTCTTATTTTAATGCTTCCTGCTCCTTACTAATGATTTCCAGATCATCAACCACTGAGGTTGTAGAGACTTTACCCATAGAAATGCCAGGTGCATGTATTGCTGTGCCTGTAATAATGGCACGTCATGGCAGAAGCTCAGTGAAGGGGGGCACCCTCTTACTCAAAAAGAAGGAAAAATGCAATGATTCACTTTTTTGGGGTATATTGCATCCACTTAGTGCATCCACTTAAGGCCTCTTGTGTCCGTGGCCGTATTGCGGCCTGCATACGGCGGGTCCCCAATATATGGGACACCGGCCGTGTGCATTCCACATCACAGATGCGGACCGATTGAAGTGAATGAAATCCGGAGATGCGGTGTGGAACGGAACGGAACCACGGAACTGAAGTACTAAGGAGTGCTTCTGTGGTGTTCCGTTCCGTGCTTCCGTCCTGCTAAAAGATAGAACTTGTCCTATCTTTTTGCGGAACGGATGGATCGTGAACCCCATTCAAGTGAATGGGGTCGAGACCCGCATGCGGCTGGCCCACGGGCGGTGCCCGTGCGGACCCCAATGCAAGAGGCCTAAGGGTAGAGTTCTTGTCCCAGGACAATGACTGCAATCTATATCTAGAAATATCCGTGCTCACAAAGATGATTTAGGAAAAATAGTTGTAATGCAAAGGCATACCCAGGAGAAACCAAGGTGGAGGTAAGCATGGAGCCCCTTCTGCTTTCTCGCACTCACAAAACGATTTACATTCCTGTACAACTCCTCCATTTGGGCGCTGAATGCAGCTGGTAGAGATGAGCGAAGTTTTCTAAAATTTGATTTGGTTGCTTCATCGAATTTTACAAAAAAATGCACTTTGTGACGAGTTAGGGTGCATTCACATCACCGTTTAGCTTTCCATTCCTCTGATCCATCCGAGAGAGAAAAAAAAACAGGATCCAGTAAAAAAAAAAATGGATCCTGTTGCATCCGTTGTCATCCATTTGAGCCATTTCCATTTGAGATCCTTTTTTTTTTAGACAGAAACAAATCCTACATGCAGCACTTTTGTTTCCGTCTAAAAAAACGGATCTTAGATGGAAATGGCTCAAACGGATGACAACTGATGCAACAGGATCTGTTTTTTTATTGGATCCTGTAAAAAAAACGGATCCTGTGCAATCCTATGCATACCTGATGCAACAGGATCCGTTTTCATACAGGATCCTGTTTTTTTATTCTCTCTCTCTCTTCTTCTGACGGATCAGAAGAACGGAAAGCTAAACGGTGATGTGAATGCACCTTACTTGGTCAAGAAGGGCATTTCTTTGTAAGTAGTGGGTGCAATGACAGGGAACGGCGATTGTACTGCTCCCCGTCATTGTACCCCTCAGATGCCGCGCGGGTTACATTTAAAAAAAATCTTTAAAAAATCATACTTACCTTAAATCATTTACTCGCGACTGGCCAGCCGCCACCATCTTGAGTAAAGATCTTGCACGGTTGAACGTCATCACGTTCGGCGGTGTGATGACGTTATATGTCACCGCGCATTGATTCACCACCATGAAGCACGAGGTAATTTGGCTTCGCGGCAAATCAAATTTATCATGAATTTGGATCGAAGTCCACTTTGTGGATTTCGGTTTGCTCAACACTAGGAGCAGGAACTGCCTACATCCCATTGTACATCCCTGCACAGCGCTTCCATGTAGGCGCTAAATGCAGCAGGAGGTCCTGGCCAAAGGTGGTTGAAGCAGAAACATCTGAGCAAAGAAGCAGTTAAGGCTAGTTTCACACTAGCGGCAAGGAACTCCAGTAGGCTGTTTCGGCAGGTGAACAGCCTGTCGGATCCGTGCTGCCGCTAGTGCACATGTGCCCCCGGACTACCGCTCTGGACTCATTGACTATAATGGGGGCGGGCCGGAGTGCCGGCGGCAGCACGGCAGCTCATGCCAAGAGGCGGCCGGAATAAAGTACTACATGTACTACACCCATCTGATTTTGATGACTTATCCTGAGAATAGGTCATCAGTATCATAAAACCAGAAAACCCCTTTAAGCTTTTGAAAAAAAACTTCTCACCACTAGAGTTGAGCGGACACCTGGATGTTCGGGTTCGACGGGTTCGGCCGAACTTCAGAAAAAAGTTTGAGTTCGGGACCCGAACTTGACCCCGAACCTGAACCCTATTGAAGTCAATGGGGACCTGAACTTTTGAGCACTAAATTGGCTGTAAAAATGTCATGCAAAGGGCTAGAGGGCTGAAAATGGCGTCAAAATGTGGTTAAGAGCATGGCAAGTGCTCTGCAAACAAATGTGGATAGGGAAATTACTTAAAATAACATAAAATACGTAAAAAAAAAAAAAAAAATCTTGATCTAGGAGGAGGAGGTCCATATGGAGTAGGAGGTTTAGGAGGCGGTGGATGTGGCGGTGTAGGTGGAAGCGGCGGTGGAGGAGGAGGATGTAGCCTACACTGCTTTTTGGTTTTAAATGTATTTGTATTTTTTAAATTAGGGTACACCCCAAAACATTGGGAAATATAACCTGTGATAACCCCCTCCAGTCGTGCTAAACACACGTTCAGACAATACACTGGCTGCAGGGCAGGCCAGCACCTCCAAGGGGTAAAGGGCAAGCTCAGGCCATGTGCCCAATTTGGAGACCAGAAGTTGCAGGGGCTGACCCCTGTCAGTCAGTGTAGGCGTGTGCACACTTAGTGCCCCACCATGTCGCACGTCCCCGTGATGTTCACGATCCAATTTGATATCTGCTCTATCAACTTTCAATGTTCTTTTATGCGCCTACCATGGTGATCATGGGTGGCGGGGAATCAGGGTTCCAGGCCGGAGAGGGAGCGTGAGAAAGAGAGACCACATCTAAGGGAGGATTAATTCTTTCAAATTTAAAATTATAGAGTTGAAATATGGGAGAAATTATTAAAGCGTAAAATTGTGACAACTTTTCAAAGTTTAAACATTGAATGAAAGGATGTGGCGCACATTAATTACTGAATAATATATAAAATTTTATTCCCTGTCACCTATGCATAGCAGGTGTTTATTCACGTCTAAAATTGTATAATGTCAACCCAAGAATGTAACAGAAAAATTATCGAAATTTATTAAGCTGTCAACTAGGTAGAGAAGGGGTACATCACACCCAAAAATTGTTGAATTTCACCAGAATATATAACTGACAATTTTTTTTTTTTGTTTAACCTGTCTACTTGGTATAGCAGTGGTACTATACACCCCAAAATTTGTTAATTTCACTAGAAAATGTAACAGACAATTTATTTATTTATTTTAATCGGCCTACTAGGTATAGCAGTGGTACTATACACCCAAAAATGTGTGAATTTCACCCGAAAATGTAAATGACAAAGTAGTGAAATGATATTAAAAAAAACACGTACAAATAAAAAAAAAAAATTGTTATTTATGAGGTGGAGTTCCACATGGAGTAGGAGTTTGAGGAGGCGGTGGACGTAGCGGTGTAGGTGGAAGCGGCGGGGGAGGAGGATGAGGTAGCCAACACTGGTTTTTGGTTTTAATTTAATTTTTTTAAATTAGGGTAAACTCCAAAAGAGTGTGAAATATCCAAAATACAAACATGAGCAATTGCGCTGCAGTATAACAATGGCTGCTTAGTGCCGGTATACATGTCTATTCTGCACAAGGTACGGAGAAGTCCTGAGGGATCCCTGCCTGGTTCATTTTAATGAATGTGAGCTTGTCCATGTTGGCTGTGGACAGGCGGCTGCGCTTGTCTGTGATGACGCCCCCTGCCGTGCTAAACACACGTTCAGGGGGGGGCGTGGCCTGACGGAGCTCGATGGTGGCTGCTTGTTAGCAGAGCTCTCGCCACCAGAACCTGTCTCAGCCTCTATCACAGCACTATCCAACGACTGGCATGAAGATTCAGCCGAAGGACTGCACACAGGCCACTTCTGGGCATAAAGAAGACCCAAACCCGAGGTCGGACATGGAGAAATTCCTTAGTAAGTCGGCCTCTCAGCCGCCAGCGCGGCACTCTAAGATGGCGCCGAAACATCATGGTGCGGCCTCGAGCGACTCCGTAGTATCCCAGGCATCGAGAGATGAGGAGGCCATAGAAGATGGTAGCTCACAACACGGAGACGAACGGTCCGATCTCACCAGAGAGTTTCTGGAAGAGAGCCCTGGATCCGTTGGCTGCGGACCTGGTGTCCATAAAAACTGACATTCATTACATTGGCGACCGGGTCGAAACCTTCGAGCAGTCTCAAGATGCCATACTTACATTTAACTCAGCAGTAAAAGAATCCTTGTACTCCCACGCCAGAGAGATGAATACACTCCTGCTGCAAATGGAGGACCAGGAGAACAGAAACAGGCGGAGAAATATCAGGATCAGAGGTCTGCCAGAGGCGGATGATAAAGAGGACCTATTCCAGGTCATGGACTCCCTCTTCCACATGCTATTGGGTCCGAAACAAGCGGTCCATGTTACAGTCGAAAGAGTACACCGAGCCCTAAAACCGAAACCGGTATCCCGCGATAATCCGAGGGATGTAATTTGTGGTATCCTGAGCTACAGGGATACCGAGCTAATCTTACAAGCTGCAAAGAAGAAGGGTGAAGTGAAGTTCCAAGGGGTTAATGTCCAGTTATACCAGGACTTGGCTGCTTCTACCCTGCAAAAAAGGAGACTTCTAAAGCCACTCACCGACCTCCTTCGCTCCTCCAAGTTCCCTTACAGATGGCTTTTTCCCTTTGGGATCCTGATTACAGCGGGGAACCGTCGCATAACCGTCCGTACACCTGAAGATCTTCCGCCAGTTTGGGAAGCGCTGCAACAGTAGCCGCTGGAGATTCCTTCCTGGCTGCCTATCCCATCTATGGAGGACTTACCACCGCTACCGTCGGTGTCAAAATGGATGAAGCCGAAACCTCAGAGATCCGGGAAGTACAAGAGGGCCTGGTCCCAAGGCGTACCAGATTGAGGGCCTGCCACCAGTGGTATTTTCTTTTTTAATTCTGGTATCGCCCGATTGCCTGGACTGCTTCCTTAGAGTTTATAAACCACCCATGATTTTAAAGCAGTAATATGCTAATTATGCATTTCAGTTTAATGTATCTATAGCTTTAAGTTGATTCAGAGCTTTACCTACTACCCTATAAGGCTGTCGTAAGGGTAGTATTAGTATATCTTATATTAGTTAATGGCGAGGCTGGGAAGATGGGATTCTGGGCTGGTCGGGATACAAATGCTATTAGTGTATTTACTTTCCTCCCCCCAGCATAAAACTCTGAATGCGTTGGAAACTACCTTTAAGTTATGTTCGTTGTTTTGAGGTTTTACTTGATTTGTTATGTATATCCTTGATATCTGGACAGATGTATGGCCTTAGCTCGTGGTTTTATAGCCAGTTCCAATGGCTCCATTAACGTTAAGTTTTTCCATCTTTAATGTGCATGGATGTAATAACCCCATGAAACGTAGTAGAATTTTTCAAGTCCTCAAAAAAATTGCAGTTGATATAGCCCTCCTTCAAGAGATCCATTTTTCTAACTCCCACTTGCCTAATCTAAGTAACTCCCCTTTTAATCTATGGTACCATGCTACTTCTAGCAGCTCAGCGGCAAGAGGAGTCAGCATCGGATTCAAGCGAGGTATCCCCTTTACATTACACTCAGAGTTAAAAATCTTCTCTTGAAGGGAGAAATAGGCCATCTTACAGTCACTGCAATATATATGCGCCTAATGTAAAAACGGTCAGCTGGTTAAAGGATGTGCTTAGCAAAATTAGCGCATTTGCTGCGGGTGTCCTTTTAGTAGGGGGGGACCTCAATCTTACCCTAAACCCCCTGTTTGATTCCTCAACCCAGAAATCGGCCATTTCATTTTGTGCTCTCAAGTCGGCCCAATCACACCTTAGAGCCCTTCACCTCAGTGATGTTTGGAGGTCGGTGCATGGTGACAGGCGAGATTATACGTTCTACTCTAACCCTCATAAGTCCTACCAGAGGTTGGATTATTTTTTTTATCTCTGATAGATTCTTACCAGCGGTTCAATCCTCTGTGGTTCACAACATCACGGTTTCTGATCATGCACCGGTCTCCTTTGTCATCAGTTTCCCTGACTTGTGTGGAAGAGAATGGACCTGGAGATTGAATCATACCCTTCTTGACTCACAGAATCAAATGGAATCCATGTCACAAAAATTACAAGAGTACTTCACCCTGAATGTAGATTCCACCTCATCTAGGGCTATAGTATGGGAGGCACACAAAGCGGTAATAAGGGGGGAGTTCATTGCACTGGGCTCTCACATTAAAAAGAGTAGAATGAGAAATATGTCGGACCTGCTATCCCGCATTGCCACACTCGAAGCGTCCCATAAACGCTCACTCGCAATTAAGGGATTTGGAAGAACTCAAAACCCTGAGACAGGAACTTAAGGGGCTGTTAAACATAAAAGCATCTAGGGCTTACTTGAGATTAAAACACAAACATTATGTTCATGGAAATAGAGGGGGCAAGATTATGTCAGCACTCATCAAAAAACGGGATGATCAGGTCTTTATCAAGCATATGAGATCACAAGACGGGTCTCTCACAACAGACACCCAAAAGATATCAAAAATATTTAGAGATTACTACCACGCTTTGTACAATCTTAGGCATGGGGAACAGGGAGGTGTAATGTTGGCACGGGATGAGGAAATAGGGAAGTTTTTACAGAAGTTGAATCTACCGATTCTTACAGATTCTTCAATATTAACCCTGTTAGCCCCTATAACTCTGGAGGAGGTGAAAAGAGTGCTTAGAACTACACCGTCCGGTAAGAGCCCGGGCCCAGGCGGCTTCACGGTGGCTTATTATAAGCGGTTTCTCCCAATTTTAGGCCCACAACTTGTAGCCTTTTTCAACTCACTATTGAATGGTACCCCCCTGACTAAACAGGCGTTAGAGGCACATATTATTGTATTGCCGAAACCGGGAAAAGACTTAGAATCTCCCTTCTAGCTTTAGACCGATTTCGCTATTAAATGCAGACGTGAAACTGTGGGCGAAACTTTTAGCCAGTAGACTCTCTCCTCTGCTGCCAGGGATTGTTTCTCCAGAACAATCTGGCTTTGTGGGGGGCAGGGAGTGCAGAGACAGCACTTTTCGGGTTTTACAAGCTCAGCAATTCGCCTTGAAACATGGGAAGAAGCTTGTGTTCCTCAGCACTGACGCTGAAAAGGCGTTTGACAGAGTGGATTGGAAATATATGGAAGCCACACTGTTGGGTGCTGTCTCTGGACTCTAGCCCCTCCGCAAAAGTCCAAGTTAACGGTATACTACCTGTACGCCTACCTTTAAGATAACAAATGGGACACGACAGGGATGCCCGCTCTCTCCCACATTGTTTATACTCTGCTTGGAGACGTTTATTCAAGCTTTGAGACAGGACCCTGCAATTCAAGGGTTAACAGTAGGAAATGAGATTCATACTGTAGCCGCGTTTGCGGATGGCATGCTAATATTTTTAACAAAACCAGAAGAGGCGCTACCAGCCCTCCTGAAACAGTTAGACACATTTGGATCCCTGTCCAACTTTAAAATTAACCTCTCTAAATGCACAGCCTTAGGCATTAACATCGCCCGTTCGTTAGCAGAGAGACTTAAGAGGGACTTTCCCTTCCAATGGCATGACTCCCACATTAAGTATTTAGGCATCAAAGTGACAAAAGACCCTAATCAACTATTTTCCCAGAACTATTCACCATTGCTATCCAATATTAGACAACAACTTGCAGATATTAAGATCCCTTATCTATCTTGGATAGGGAGGAAAAATTTATAAAAAACTTAGATCTTGCCCAAATTACTATATACTTTGCAGACCCTACCCATTCCCCTTCCTCAATCCTTCCTGGCACAGGTCCGCAGCCTTTTCTCCTCCTTCATATGGGGAAACAGCAGTCCTAGACTCGCATACAAAGTTTTAGCAAAACCCAGATTCAGAGGCGGCGTCGGTCTACCAGATGCGGCTACTTATTACAGAGCAATTCAACTTAGATTACACTCTGAACTTAGCAATCCTAGGATATGCAAGCTGGGTTGCCAAATAGCCAGGAGGTTATTAGGCCCAAAGGGCTTAGCAGGCTTATGGGATCCCAAGGCGGTAGTTAAAGGTAACAAAGGCATGGGCAAACTTGACCCCTTCAATGGAGTTTTGGTCACATGGTCTAAAGTGTCAGCACACATATACCCCTTTCAATGTTTGTCACCGTGTACTCCTATATGTTATTTACCATACTTGCTAACAAAAGGCTTCCGGGACGACCTGGGTCTATGGGCGGCGCTGGGCACGGATGCAATAGGTGACATCTTAAAGCAACGAGTGGTCCCTTCCATTCAATGTCTTCGAACTAGTTTTCCACATATTCCATGGTCACCTCTATATTATTCACAATTCCTGAAGATATGCAATCAGTATATAGAGTGTACCCCTGACCGACTTGACCCTTCTTGGTATGATATGATTTTGACGCAACAAACAAACAAAAAGGGGATTGTCTCTAAGCTATATAATAAGTTATTAGACATCGAAGGTTCATCCAAACCCCTTTTCATCTCTCAATGGGAAAGAGACATGAATACCTCCTTTGATAGTGAAACAGTAGATAGGATTCTTTGTCACTCACACGGGTACTCTAGATGCATTAGGATCCAGGAGAACGCCTATAAACTAGTCACTAGGTGGTACAATACGCCTGTCAAACTTCATGCCATGGATTCCTCACATTCGGATCACTGTTGGAGGTGTAGAGGCGCTAAAGGCACATTATTTCATATATGGTGGGAATGTCCCCTGATTTCCCCCTTCTGGGATATGATCTCTGAACATATCCAAGAGATTTGCCCCTCCTCCTCGCCTTGCTTAATTTACCCAATGTCAAGTTTGTACTGGCAAAGCACTCCCTGTTAACCTCATTAGTTGCTGCAGCGAAGCTATTAATTCCTATGTTTTGGCTTACCAACAAAGTGCCACAATTGGTAGACTGGACCGACAAAGTACAAGAGGTATGTCAATTGGAGGAGTTGTCTAGCTGGGAATCCTTGTCCCATGATAAGTATCTGTTGGTGTGGAATCCATGGCTGAAGTGGCACGATAATCACATTCTGGTTAATAGTACCTCACATAATTTAGGACTTACTTGAAAAAGTTATAGTGGTAAGGGAAATGTTAGTGTGACTAGTTACATAATTGCTGCACTTAATGTACCGCTGCATACTTGGTAAAGTAGTTTTGTAACATGATTGAATCATAGGTGATGTGATCGTGGGATAGTTGGTAGAATATGTGATCTGGCTAATCATTGTCTAGGTTTAATTTGTCAGTGCTGAGGTGGAACCACCAGTCACGAGTAATTAATATGTGAACTCAAACAAGCAATATGTATGCTCTGTATCAGATCAAGGATGGACTCTATGTTTTTCTCTTCATTGTTTAATTGTACAGTGCCTTTCTACTGATTTATTTACAAAAGGAAAATCTTAAATAAAGATTTGATAAAAAAATAAAAAAAACACACACATTCGGACGATACACTGGCTGCAGGGCAGGCCAGCACCTCCAAGCTCAGGCCATGTGCCCAATTTGGAGACGCAGAAGTTGAATGGGGCAGACCCGTCATTCAGTACGTGTAGGCGTGTGCACACATACTGCTCCACCATGTTGGTGAAACGGTGCCCCAGCTGCATTGGCGACCTCTTCCTCATCCTCTGCCTTGTTCTTCTACTGTGCCCCCGCTGTCAGGTGGGAATGCCACCAGCAGCGGACAACGTACCGTCCTTAATTCCCTCACTGCAGCGTGCGCTTGTACTCGCGCATCTTACGATCACGCTGCAGTGAGGGAATTAACCACCTGCCATCTGGGCCATTTGCCCCATTCCTGACCAGGCCAAATTTTGCAAAACTGACATATCTCACTTTATGTGGTAATAACTTTGGAACGCCTTTATTTATCCAAGTCATTCAGAGATTGTTTTCTCGTGACACATTGTACTTCATGATAGTCATAAATTTGAGTCAAAATATTTCACCTTTATTTATGGAAAAATCCCAAATTCACCCAAAAATGTGAAAAATTCGCAATTTTCTCAATTTCAATTTCTCTGCTTTTAAAACAGAAAGTGATACCTCATTAAATATTTATTATTTAACATTCCCTATATGTCTACTTGATGTTGGCATCATTTTGGAAATGTAATTTTATTTTTTTAGGACGTTAGAAGGCTTAGAAGTTTAGAAGCAATTCTTCAAATTTTTAAGAAAATTGCCAAAACCCACTTTTTAAGGACCAGTTCAGGTCTGAAGTCCCTTTGTGGGGCCTACATAGTGGATACCCCCATAAATGACCCCATTGTAGAAACTACACCCCTCAAGGTATTCAAAACCGATTTTACAAACTTTGTTAACCCTTTAGGCGTTCCACAAGAATTAAAGGAAAATGGAGATCAAATTTTAAAATTTCACTTTTTTGGCAGATTTTCCATTTTAATCAATTTTTTTCTTTAACACATCGATGGTTAACAGCCAAACAAAACTCAATATTTATTACCCAGATTCTGCGGTTTACAGAAACACCCCACATGTGGTCGTAAACTGCTGTATGGGCACACGGCAGGGCGCAGAAGAAAAGGAACTCCACATGGTTTTTAGATGCCATGTCCCATTTGAAGCCCCCCGATGCACCCTTACAGTAGAAACTCCCAAGAAGTGACCCCATTTTGGAAACTAGGGGATAAGGTGCCAGTTTTATTTGTACTATTTTTGGGTACATATGATTTTTTGATCATTCATTATAGCACTTTATGGGGCAAGGTGACCAAAAATTGGTTGTTTTAGCACAGTTTCTATTTATTTATTTTTACAGCGTTCACCTGAGAGGTTCAGTCAAGTGACATTTTTATAGAGCAGATTGTTACGGACGTGGCGATACCTAATATGTATACTTTTTCTCATTTATTAAAGTTTTACACAATAATAGCATTTTTGAAACAAAAAAATTATGTTTTAATGTGTCCATGTTCTGAGAGCTATAGTTTTTTTTATTTTTGGAGAGATTTTCTTATGTAGGGGCTCATTTTTTGCGGGATGAGGTGACGGTTTTATTGGTACTATTTTGTGGGACCTACGCGATTTTGATCACTTGGTGTTGCACCTTTTGTGATGCAAGGTGACAAAAATTGCTTGTTTTGACACAGTTTTTTTTTTTTTTTTTTACGGTGTTCACCCGAGGGGTTAGGTCATGTGATATTTTTATAGAGCTGGTTTTTACGGACGCGGCAATACCTAATATGTATACTTTTTTTATTTTTTCTATTTTTAACTTTTTTTTTTCATTCCTTACTTGGGGACTTTTTTTTTTTACATGTGAAACTTTTTTTAATTTTTTTATTTTCAACCTTTTATTTTTATTTTTTTTATTTTACACTTTTCGTCCCCCATAAGGTCATACAAGACCTCTGGGGGACATTTACTTCACTTATTTTTTTTTTTTCACTGTTGATTTCTCCTGTAACTGGGGCTGACATAGTAGCCCCAGTTACAGGACAAATACACCCCTAGAGAGGCTGTACAGCAGCAATCCAGCGCTGTACAGCCTCAGAGCAGGGCTGATCGAGGTCTCTGAGAGACCTCACACAGCTCCTGCACTCTCCGGTCCCGGCGAAGCATAGTGTAGTGTACGGGAACTGTAATACCCGTCACTACCAAAGTGTCACTTGGTGTGCTGTCGTCCCTCCTAATTATGGGGAAGTTGTTATATGTCAGTTTTATAAAATGTCATGTAATGTATGTATTTTCCTGTTACTGAAACTTGCATGTACAGGCCTGCTAGGGGTGTCATTCCAGCTTCTAGTCAATAGAGGGAGCTAGGGAGCCCTAGTTTATATAAGGCCCAGTCAGGGAAGTGCAAGGCAGACGGAGTCTAGTGTCTGTAATCTACAGTTGGAGATTAGACAATGTCTGAGACAAGTCCAGGCCTGAAGCCTGCTGTCCAGGAGAAGATTCCCTCCTGAATTCCCATATGCAGAAACAGGAATATGTTAGCTCAAGAGCCTGAGGAAGTTTCCAGAAGCTGAGAGAGACAGAGGCAAAGATCAGGAAAGCAAGAGGTACTCAGAAAGACAGAGGAGGTACTTATTAAAGCTATAGCCAAGGATATAAAGCCAGAACTAGGTTAATGGGCCTTGGTGAAGATATGCTATATTCCAGGATCAGACAGAATTAGAGTGCAAGCTCCTGTGCTGCAAGTCCTGTGTTCAACACTCTGTAATCACCTTGCTGTAACTGAATTGCCTGCATCGACCGAATTGCAAAATCGACTGTATGCCAAGGAACTGCGATTCCAATATTGTCTCTGCTTGAAAACTACTAAAGTTGGAGTTCTGTTTTAATACTACGTTTCCTCAATTTATTCCTGCATCCGCAAACGGCGTGCCACCGTTTACTTGGCACTGGCGTCACGAACAATTTCTACCTATACCTGCCCTTGCAGAGAGTCAGCTGTACCAGGTTAGTGTATATTGCACTACATCACCCAGAAACACCTATTGCACACAACTTGAGTACGCTGCACCTCCGCTTCCTTCTCTGCATACACAGCGGACGTAAAGCGGTTAAGGACGATACGTTGTCCTTGTAACGGGGATCCAGCAGCGTGGCCACCCAGTAATCAGCACAAGTTAGTATGTGAGCAACTCGGCCGTCGTTGCGGAGACACTGCAGCATGTAATCGCTCATGTGTGCCAGGCTGCCCAGAGGCAACGAAAAGCTGTCCTCTGTGGGAGGTTTATCGTTTGTGTCCTCTGTATCCCCCCATCCACGCACCAGTGATAACCATTAGCTGGTCTGGGTGCCACCCTGCTGTGAACATGGTTCCTCCTCCTCCATCTCCTCCTCCTCATCCTCCACCTCCTCATCCTCCAGAACTGTGCCCTGGCTGGACAATTGTGTACCTTGGGTTTGTGGGTGCAGGAACCCACCCTCGGAGCCCCTTGGGAATGACTGGCCGGAAACCCTATGAAATGATCCCTCCTCCTCCTCCTGTGCCACATCCTCTTCCATGATCGCCAGGAGCGTTTTTTCAAGGAGGCATAGAAGTGGGATAGTAACGCTGAGAACGGGGTTATCGGCACTGGCCATGTGGGTGGAGTACTCGAAACAGCGCAACAAGGAACACAGGTCTCGCATGGAGGCCCAGTCATTGGTGGTGAAGTGGGGCTGTTCCACCGAGCGACTCACCCGTGCGTGCTGCAGCTGAAACTCCACTATGGCCCGCTGTTGTGCAGCGTACTCAAGTTGTGTGCAATAGGTGTTTCTGGGTGATGTAGTGCAATAGACACTGACCTGGTACGGCTGACTCTCTGCAAGGGCAGGTATAGGTAGAAATAGTTCGTGACGCCAGTGCCAAGTAAACGGTGGCACGCCGTTTGCGGATGCAGGAATAAATTGAGGAAACGTAGTATTAAAACAGAACTCCAACTTTAGTAGTTTTCAAGCAGAGACAATATTGGAATCGCAGTTCCTTGGCATACAGTCGATTTTGCAATTCGGTCGATGCAGGCAATTCAGTTACAGCAAGGTGATTACAGAGTGTTGAACACAGGACTTGCAGCACAGGAGCTTGCACTCTAATTCTGTCTGATCCTGGAATATAGCATATCTTCACCAAGGCCCATTAACCTAGTTCTGGCTTTATATCCTTGGCTATAGCTTTAATCAGTACCTCCTCTGTCTTTCTGAGTACCTCTTGCTTTCCTGATCTTTGCTTCTCTGTCTCTCTCAACTGCTGGACACTTCCTCAGGCTCTAGAAACTTCTGAGCTGTGGTCTAGACTGGCCTTTGCTTTTCTGTCTGGGCCTTATATAAACTAGGGCTCTCTAGCTCCCTCTAGCGACTAGAAGCTGGAATGACACCCCTGCAGGCCTGTACATGCAAGTTTCACAGCAACAGGGAAACACATAGCATTGCATTACATGACATTTTATAAAACTGACATATAACAACTTCCCCATAACTAAGGAGGGACGACAGCACACCAAGTGACACTTTGGTAGTGACGGGTATTACAGTCCCCGTACACTACATACCCCACTGCTTTAAGCTGAGTACGACCTCGTACTCCATCATGGGTCGCCCAACTGGAATCTCTACCTGAAATAGAAAATAGAGACATGCAGGCATACATACATGTAATTCATCTGCATTTACATTTACATCAGGTCCAATTGGCAAAAGTGAAGGGTAGTGACAAGGGGCGTCGTTCTCTTCTCTCAGGATAATGAATGGAACGGGGGCGCTGACCTGGCACAGCGTAACATTATAACCAGGATAGTCCATGACAATGAATAAGTCCATGATAGAACAGCAAAATAGATAAAACAGCATAAAAGTTCTTGGAGGCTCAAAGAACAAACATGAGTCCGTACCCAGGTTATTTCTTATTAATCACAGAGGCTCTCATTCGGTGGAGTCCATCTCTGGGCACAATACTTTTAAAAGAATAAGAATCTCAGAGGCTCAGGTTCTTTTGAGTCTGTCTCCGGGCACGGTTCCTTAGTATGAAGTTGCACAATAAAAGGACAGCAAAGACAAGTGCTGTAATACCCCTGATCAACCTGAAAAGGGGGTGAAGGGTAAAAGGTGCAACTAAAGGAACAGGCACAACTTGGCGTGGGGTAACAAAAGCAGGCAGGAGATCCTGGAAACAAACGTGGCCTTGCTGACTTTGTGATTTCAGTGGTCAACACCTACCACTGAGCCGTGGACAAACTGGCAGCCGCAACAAAGGACCAGAAACGTAGGACTCCTGTCCTGGAAGGGTTAACATCAAACTTCTGCAGTGAAGTAAATCAAAGGCCTAGCAGGCTGATCACAGTGGCATATCATAACCACTTGGCTCCGCTGGCAGGTATCGTCTGTAGTACTCTTCTACAGGCGGGTGTGCCCACATAACTGTGTCAGGGGGCAGCTGTAGGGTAAAGGGGCCCCTAATAGGTATTGGCCCATTAGGCCTAGGGGTGAACCCTCTGGTGGACCGTGCCGGTCCTTGCATGATCACTGCAGGGTGTAATGCGCTTGGCACCGCCGCAGCAAGCGGTCCGGTGCTCTGGGTGCAGCAGTTTACGGCAATCGCGGGTCCGGTCTGGGGCACTGATGGAGCGGTGGCAACAGAAGGCGGTCTACGGGTGGTGACAGGCACCCTTACCTCATCCTTCCTCGGCGGTGTCTGGATCCTGGCGGTGTACCTCTTGCGCAACTCCCGCAACTTCTCCTCCAGCCGGACGATCTGCTCACCGATGCTCTCTGTGTCGGAGTCGCTGTCATCTGCTGGCGCTGCCGGCGCAGGTACAGTCACCGATGGTGCGGACTCGGCCTCTGCAGGTTCTGGCGATGCGTCTGGTCTCCGACCCCTCCGGATGTTTTCAAAGGTAGCACTAAGTCCTTTTAACTGCTCCAGCTCCGATATTGTCTTCTCCCGACGAGGCAGCTCGGGGGAAGGATAGGGGCTCACCCATTTCTCCAACATGGTTGGCTGCCAGAAGACATTAGGCCCAATGAAGGAGCTCCGCTCCTGAAAGGCGTGATGGGCCGGCTCTGGAGAGCGTTCCGGTTCTCGCTCGCAGCCAGAGTAGTCTTCTCCTTCTTCTGCCTCCCAGTCCTCAGGAGCTCGCTTGGGACGGGTCACGGCAGTTGCATAAGGGCCTCGTAGGCTCTCGGCAGGGGTGTACTCCACTTCCTCTCCCTCGCGGAGGCTGTGCTGGTACGAAGGGAGGTAGTCTCTTTTGACAGACCTTCGATTTACATAGAGGTCTCTGCCAGTTAGATAGTCCTGGATAAACCCGTAGCCACGGGATTTGTCAAATGACAGCACCACTCCCTTTCTCCTTTCCAGGCGGGGTTGGGTGTGCGTATGCTTCTCATGTATTGTCTTAGTTAGTTCCTCATAGATGATTTTGGTCTTTGTATTCCGCTTTATAGCGGCCTCTCGGATCTCCGCCATCAGGGAGGACCATTTGAAAGATGGTTGGAAAAAGTCTCTCCACGAGCCATAGCAGGGCTCGGGTTCTTTCTCCCTTGGGCGGCAGGCGGGTTGCTCCGGTCCCGGAGAGTAGGCCGGTGGAGCCTCTTCTGGCTCTACACCGATGTCAGTCATCTTTGCAATTTCAGGTGCGGACGCTGCAGTAACACTCTGCTCACTATCCAACATGCTCGATCCTTCTGAGGAGAGCGATAGGGTCGCGTCAATTAGAGTAGCCAGCTCCTCCCACTGCACTGGGGAGCCGCCCCCCAGGTATTCCAGTATATGGAAGGCGGTGTCCATGCTGGCAGACATGCAAATGTCCAGATAAGCCGTGGCGCCTGCCCTTGACCTTCTTCCCGCTTTTTCCTCAGAAAGGCGCCAATTTTTCCCGCCTTTTCGGGATGAAGGTGACGCAGCAGTAAATTCAGCAAGCCCAGCAGCCATCTTTGGGTATAAACGCTGTCTATTCACTGACAGCAAGCAGGATTGTAAAAAGTCCACAAAACCACACTCCAATGCGGCGATTTTCTTCCTCTGTGTAGCGCAACACTGCACAGCGCTTTTTAGAGTTTTTTGGTACACTTTGGGTATGATTTTCAGTCCACAAAGTCCACTTGAATAAAACAGGCAAATTGTCACTTTGGTCACAGGGCAACTGTATAAGGCACAAAGTTCACGCTTCTTGCACTAGAAAGCGTGCGTATCCTGTTCGTGACGCCAAAAGAGAGGTGCAGCGTACTCAAGTTGTGTGCAATAGGTGTTTCTGGGTGATGTAGTGCAATAGACACTGACCTGGTACGGCTGACTCTCTGCAAGGGCAGGTATAGGTAGAAATAGTTCGTGACGCCAGTGCCAAGTAAACGGTGGCACGCCGTTTGCGGATGCAGGAATAAATTGAGGAAACGTAGTATTAAAACAGAACTCCAACTTTAGTAGTTTTCAAGCAGAGACAATATTGGAATCGCAGTTCCTTGGCATACAGTCGATTTTGCAATTCGGTCGATGCAGGCAATTCAGTTACAGCAAGGTGATTACAGAGTGTTGAACACAGGACTTGCAGCACAGGAGCTTGCACTCTAATTCTGTCTGATCCTGGAATATAGCATATCTTCACCAAGGCCCATTAACCTAGTTCTGGCTTTATATCCTTGGCTATAGCTTTAATCAGTACCTCCTCTGTCTTTCTGAGTACCTCTTGCTTTCCTGATCTTTGCTTCTGTCTCTCTCAACTGCTGGACACTTCCTCAGGCTCTAGAAACTTCTGAGCTGTGGTCTAGACTGGCCTTTGCTTCCCTGTCTGGGCCTTATATAAACTAGGGCTCTCTAGCTCCCTCTAGCGACTAGAAGCTGGAATGACACCCCTGCAGGCCTGTACATGCAAGTTTCACAGCAACAGGGAAACACATAGCATTGCATTACATGACATTTTATAAAACTGACATGTACCAACTTCTCTATAACTAAGGAGGGACGACAGCACACCAAGTGACACTTTGGTAGTGACGGGTATTACAGTCCCCGTACACTACAGTTGCTCGCACAGTCTCTCCAGCATGTGCAAGGTGGGGTTCCACTTTGTGGGCACGTCGCATATGAGGCGGTGAGCGGGAAGGCCGAAGTTACGCTGCAGCGCTGACAGGCGAGCAGCAGCAGGGTGAGACGGCCCGCACTTTATGCAGCAGCTCTGACATATTGGGGTAATTTTTAAGGAATCTCTGCACCATCAAATTCAGCACATGCGCCAGGCAAGGGATGTGCGTCAAACCGGCTAGTCCCAGAGCTTCTACGAGCTTTCGGCCATTATCGCACACCACCAGGCCGGGCTTGAGGCTGACTGGCACAAACCACTCATCGGTCTGTTGTTAAAGGCCCGTCCACAGCTTCTGTGCGGTGGGGGGTTTGTCCCCCAAACAGATAAGTTTTAAAACTGCCTGCTGTCGTTTACCCCTGGCTGTGCTGAAGTTGGTGGTGACGGTGTTACGCTGACCGGATGAGGAGGCCGTAGAGGATGAGGAAGCGGAGTAGGAGGAGGAAGCAACAAGAGGCAAACTGAAGCGCCCTGCAATCCTCGGTGGTGGAAGGACATGCGCCAAACTGCTATCCGCCTCAGACCCAGCCGCCACTGCATTTACCCAGTGTGCTGTTATGGAGATATAACGGCCCTGACCGTGTTTACTGGTCCACGTATCCGTAGTCAGGTGCACCTTGCCACAGATGGCGTTGCGCAGTGCACACCTGATTTTGTCCCCTACTTGGTTGTGCAGGGAAGGGATGGCTCGCCTTGAAAAGTAGTGGCGGCTGGGCACGACGTACTGTGGGAAAGCCACCGCCATAAGGCCTTTAAAACTATCCGTCTCCACTAGACGGAATGACAGCATTTCAAAAGCCAGTAATTTAGAAATCCTGGCATTCAGGGCTAGGGATCACGGGTGGGTAGGGGGGTTCTTCCTCTTCCTCTCCAGCGTTTGGGAGATGGAGAGCTGAACGCTTCCGTGGGACATTGTGGAGATGCTTGGTGACCCAGGTGATGGTGTTGCTGGCAGATCCTCTGTTTGCGGGGTGCCAGGTGGCACTGTCACTCCAGAGGTGGATGAAGAGGCCGAGACTGCAGCAGAAGAGGAAGCAGGAGGAGCTAGAGACCTTTCTTGGTTTTTGAGGTGTCAACTCCACTGCAGCTCGTGCTTTGCACTTAAATGCCTGGTTATGCAGGTTGTGCTCAGGTTGAGAACGTTTATGCCTCGCTTCAGGCTCTGATTGCACAGCGCGCAAACCACTCATGTCTTGTCGTCAGCACATTGTCTGAAGAACTTCCACGCCAGGGAACTCCTTGGAGCTGGCTTTGGTGTGCTCGGTCCTTTGCTGCGGTGGGCAGTAGCAGGCGTACTGTCTAGAGGACGGCCGCTCCGCTTTTGCACCCTGCTTCCTCTTCTGCTGTGCTGGTGGCTCTGTGCGACCACAACCTCTTCCTCCGAACTACATGGTTCACTCGCATGACCTTGATTCCATGTGGGGTCGAGGACCTCATCGTCCTCCACATCATCTTCCACCCAGTCTTCACCCCTGCCTTCCTTGTCGGTCTGCACACTTTCGAAAGCCCCAGCAGTTGGCACCTGTGTTTCGTCATCATCCGAGACGCGCTGCGATGGTCCTCCCATGTACTCATCTTGAAAAATAAGTGGCTGGGCATCGGTGCACTCGATCTCTTCCACTTCTGGGGCAGGGCTAGGTGGATGGCCCTGGGAAACCCTGCTAACAGAGTCATCAAAAAGCAGAAGAGACTCCTGCATGACTTGGGGCTCAGACTGCTTGGCTGATTTGCAAGGGGGTAAGGTGAAAGACTGATGGAGATCGGCTGCAGGTGCCAACTGTGGTCTTTTAGCAGGAGACTGGGTGGGAGACAATGTGAAGGAACTGGATCCACTGTCAGCAACCCAATCTACTATCGCCTGTACTTGTTCAGGCCTCACCATTCGTAGAACCGCATTAGGCCCAACCAAATACCGCTGCAGGTTCTGTCGCCTGCTCGCACCTGAGGAAGGGGTTTCACTTGTGCGTGTAGCTGGTACAGATCGACCACATCCTCTCCCTGCAACAGGTGCTCCACCAGCAGCACCACGACCTGGGCCACGTCCCTTATTTGACGCTCTCCTCGTATTTCTCGAATTTAGGATCTTGCCCTAAATGGGTGTTTTATTAATAGTAGAATAGAATGACAGTATGTAAAGGGTGTATCTCACATGGCCTGAACCAGACTAGGCCTCAATAAAAAAAAAATTGCCCAAAATGGCTGTATTTTAAATGCTTGAATCAAACCCCTGTATGTAGAGGGTGTATCTCACATGGCCTGAATCAGTGTAGGCCTGAATTAAAAATTTATTTGCACAAAATGGCTGTATTTCAAATGCCTGAATCAAACCCCTGTATGTAGGGGGTGTATCTCACACGGCCTGAACCAGTGTAGGCCTAAATTAAATATTTATTTGCACAAAATGGCTGTATTTTAAATGCCTGAATCAAACCCCTGTATGTAGAGGGTGTATCTCACACGGCCTGAACCAGTGTAGGCCTGAATTCAATATTGGTGCACCAAATGGCGGTATTTCAAATCTCTGAATGTAACCCAAATGTATTAAGGGTGTATCTCACAATGACATCTGCATCAAAGGCTGCCAACAATTTTTTTTTGCCCAAACGAGTGTTTGTTTAACAACTGAATTTGACAGCAGTATATAAGCCTGTAATTTCACAAGTGCTGATGCTGCAAGGCCTGGAAATAGTGTTTTTTGTCAATAAAGTGTGTTTTTCAAACCCCAGAATATGATGGGTGTATTTCTAGCTTAAATTGCACACTGACTAATCCAGATGTTGTAGTTTGCAAAAAAAAAGTTTTTTTGGTAACAGAATTTGAAAGCTGTATATAGATTAAACTTGAATTTAATACTTGCAGATCAGGAAAATACAGTTTTTTGACAAAAAAAAGTGTGTTTTTCAAACCCCAGAAAATGATGGGTGTATTTCTAGCTTAAATTGCACACTGACTAATCACTGAAAGGGGTCGTTGATCCAGGGAGTTATTCTGATTGCCTGATTGGAGTCGGGAAGGGATTTTTTATTCCCCTAAAGTGAGGAAAATTGGCTTCTACCTCACAGGGTTTTTTTTTTTTTTTGCCTTCCTCTGGATCAACTTGCAGGATGACAGGCCGAACTGGATGGACAAATGTCTTTTTCGGCCTTATGTACTAATCCAGATGTTATAGATTGCCAAAAAAATGTTTTTTTGGTAACAGAATATGTAAGCTGTATATATTAAACTTGAATTTAACACTTGCAGATCAGGAAAATACATTTTTTTTACAAAAAAGTGTGTTTTTCAAACCCCAGGAAAATGATGGGTGTATTTCTAGCCTAAATTGCACACTGACTAATCCAGATGTTGTAGATTGCCCAAAAAAATTGTGATTTGCAATGTCCCAAAAGCTGTGATGCAGTGCTGGTGCACTGAGCTTGCATAAAATGGCCGCCGCCACCCACCTAACTAACAGATGGATAAAAGTTGTTTTTTTTTTGGTCAATGGGCTTATGGCAGGGTAAAACGATTGTGCCCTGCACCCACACAACTATTTCTATGTAGATCGCTGAGTTGGATTCTCTCCTATTCTCTCCCTGAAATATCAAGTCCAGCAGCATCCTCTCCCTACACTTGTAACAGCAGAGTGACGTGCAGCGCTACGTGACTCCAGCTTATATAGAGGCTGGGTCACATGCTGCTCTGGCCAATCACAGCCATGCCATTAGTAGGCATGGCTGTGATGGCTTCTAAGGTCAGACAGTTAACCGCTTGTTGATTGGCTGCTCTGCAGCCTTTCAAAAAGTGCCAAGAAATCGCCGAACACCGAACCCGAACTTTTACTGATACAGTTCAGGTTCGCTCAACCCTACTCACCACCCATCCACTTCCCTAGTGTGAGCACAGTCTCAGGTTGAAGGAGCAACAAGACAACCTCTGTGCAGGGCCAGGATTCCACTGCCAAATGCAAGGCCTCTGGCTGTACCAGCTCATGAAGCTTGTTGGGCACACGACCCAAATTGTGGGTTATGTGGGTCTTCTGGGGCATTTTAGGCCATTGCTGGATGGCCAAAGGGAAGGGCTTCAGTGTCCATTCCCAAATCTTTACTTTTTCAATGTTAGCTATAGAGCGGATAGGGGATGGGAACCAAGAAGCCATTATGGCCATATTTAGAAGAGACCCCACACACAACAGGACCAAGGACCCTCACATTCCGCTGGCTGTTGACAGGGAAGTGCATTATGTGAAAGAGGGCAGCAAATTCCATTAGCCTGGTGGGAGAAGGCCACAGGGCTGGATTTGAGGGTCTGTCATATTGAAATCAGGGACATTTCCGTGCCATTTGCTGCTCAATGATGGGGGGTTGCAGTAAATTGATTCAAAAGTTTGGGCCTCGCACTTTGGGAAATGACTTGTAAAAACAGCAGATTGCAGGAGTGGGGGGTTAGACAGGCTGGACAGGGTCTCTTGGTGACTTACCTATTTTGGTTACTTCATGAATTGAGATACATTTGTCAGTGGCCAATGGACATTCCGTTAGTTTTCCTTCGCAGTTCTTCGCATTTTCTGCCGCACACACTAGACATGACAAACGCGAATCTGAAACAGAAGATTCATAAAGCTGAGAAACCCCCCAAAAAAGAGCAATATCATGTGCTATGTCTACAAAGAAATGTTATGTATGGAGGATGTCTCTGTATGAAATCAGAGGTATGTGGAGGACTAGTTGGACTCATTGACTTCTATGGCTGCTATATTCCGTCTCCATTGCATTATAATCGCATTATGAAACCCTAGGCTCTAATCCCGTCAGTGCCTTCACTCAAGGTCAAAGGGGTTGTTGCAAGCATTGGTGGGGAGAATTTAATAGATATAATAGTTAATAGATATACAATGGATTGGTGAGGGCAGTGATTACTGTATATGCATATAAAAGGGTAAAGAGCCGCTGTCACCTCGCCTGACATGTCTTTTCTAATAGCTACTTGTATTTCGCATGTAATAATTCTGGAGAA